>NC_134356.1:480116064-480228564 GCF_048569485.1 Anomaloglossus baeobatrachus
GCTGAGAAGTTGTAACTGGAAGATAAATGGTCTACTTACATTTATATGTTGCAATTATCCTAAATATTTCAATACAAATGATCATCTGTCCTCCTTCCCCTGAATACAAGTTTACACTGTGGTCAGCAGCACATCTCCTATTTACCCGAGCGAATCTACTGCTGACAAATGGTTTTTATGCCACCCTAAAATAGGAGATCAGCTGACAACCATGCACTTTATCATTTGCAGTTTCATCATTTGACATGTTTACATTGGACAATAATCAGGAACAGACATTTGTACAAAACAATTAGTTTGGAGTGAGAGGCTCTTTGCACTTATGTACAGAGCAACTCCTGTCACAATGTAAAATATTTTTTTTAACACATTAGATAAAAATGGTAAAATACCATCACCTTATCTCATAACACTTTTCCTGTGTAAAATTATCTAGTTGAGGGTCCTGTAGGTGGAGCCACTTAAAGAATCAGAGTGTTTGTTCCCATACTATTCTAGTTTGATTGATGTCATTGAAACCAGGATACGTCACCACCAGTTCATTCTAAATCCAATGCACAGCCTTCTAGTTTTCAAACATAATCTTTCCAATATTTATTTCTGGGGGGTGTACTCCCTTTATAATTAGATAGTATATACACAAATAAGGACACTGCCTCCACCATGTTTCACTGTAGGCACCATACATTTTTCTAATTTCATTTTTCTAAATCCCTTCAATGAAATATGGTGGCGGCACTGTATGTGAGGCTGCAAGAGTACTGCTGGTGTCAGGGAGCTACATTTCATCGTTGGTATCATGAATTCACAGATCTACTGCTCTTTATTGAAAGAGAAGATGATATCATCACTTTGTACCCTTGTTAGATGTGCACTTTTACCAGATGACATTTGTTTCATTTTGGAAGAAGAACAGGGTGAAAGTAATTCAGTAGCCAAGTACTGTATGTCTTCTGATCTGAACCAAACCAAACCAAACCAAACCAAATATCTATGGGGAATTCTGAAGAGACAAGTTGAAAATCTCTCTCAATCCAACATTCAGGCAATAAAAGAGGTTGTTCTTGAAGAAACAAAAAAAAAAAATGTTGCTGTGTCACCAACTTGTTCATTCCATGCCTAGAAGACTTGGTGCGCTCTTACAAATCAGGGAGTTCATACACAATAAAGGATGTTGTAGTTTCTGATGTGAGCTGTATTCATTCTTGCATCAACTAACTTGAGTAAAATCTTACTTTTCGGAAGGGGTGTACTAATTTTTACTGAACACTGTATATATTAAAAGGTCTTTTGTATATATACTTGACTAGGCCTGATATAGTAGCTGGAATTTACTTACATTATATAAAAGAGTCAGTTTCTAAAACTTACTACTCCAAACTTTTTACACTTGCCCTCCCCTGTTTAACAAGACAACAGAAGTTGCAGCTCGAATGCTCCTTACAGGTGCTGTGTCAACAGAAAATAAGAATAATAGACTAATCAAATAAGAAAACAATAGAAATGTTTCCTTTAATGCTTGACCTGCTTCAAATGTGTTCAGGATGAGCATTAGACAAAGAACAGGAAGAGGGCCAAGACATGGCCATTAGGAGGTACAAGAGAGTGCTTGCAGCGAGATCTTGTTTGTCAGCATTGCTGGCTGGTATGGGAATTACAGGATTGCATTCACATAAAACTGCACGGGCCCCAGGATAGCCTTTATGTTATGTAACTAATACAATCCTTTTGCATTGCGAGCACTTAGGTGTTAAGGTGTATTAACGAAAACTCGAAAGGAAACCAAATGAAAAAACCCAGCTATTTGATATATTATACCATATTGGTGGAAAACAAAATTAAAATGTAAGAGATTTATATCACTGTTTAAAACCTGCATTATTAGTATATGCATTATTTAAATTAAGTGGTCTATAGTAGAATATATTTTTAAATGTTTCATTTTTTTAAAAAAAATCTGTCACCACTTTGACCTTTTTAAACTGTTAATATGGGCAGAAAGGTTATAGAATGCTAAAAAAGAAAAAAAAAAGCCATACCTGTATGTCTCAGATGCGTTGTTCTGGATAAATCATCTTTTATCACTTTATGTAAATGAGCTCTTCCAGGCTATGGGGTGGATGCTGCCTGGAAGATAACTCCGCCTCCAGAGATTATTTTTACATAAAAGGGGCATTACCAGTGTGATGGCCGCTCTCGGCTCTCACTGCAGAACTGTAATTATAACTGACACTTCTGCAGGTTCCTCTCAGCTTCAGCCTCCATCTCACAGGCAGACAGTGTTGCAACATTGTTGCAATGAAGCAGAGTTCAGGGAGCTGCAAAAAATGTGTTTGAAAGAAGACAAATTTCCTTTCTCCTATTCTGTGTCAGTTACTTGTGTCACACTGATAACGCCCTTTTTATTTAAAATAATCTCTGAAGGCAAAGTTACCTTCCAGGCAGCATGCGCCCCATAGCCTGGAAGTGACAAAAGATGGCCTTTTTCAGCATTCTGTAACCAGTATGCCCATATTACCAGTTTAAAAAGGTCAACTTTGTGACAGATTTCCTTTAAAAGAGTAGGGAATACCCTATTCGAATTTGGCCCAGGATAAGCAAAGTTCACAGGATGTGGTATAAACAACAACAACTACTTTGGAAATACTATTTTTGGAAGGTGCCGACAGACCAGATACAGCTGTGTACCTAGTCTGGATATCTAGGAAAATGATGCAAAATAGCTCCCTTCCATGAGGAGGATCACGGTCTCTCTAGTGCCACCTACTGGTACCCTGAATGTCATTGTCTCTCATAGATCTTTGCAACTATGGAATAATATTTTAAAAGTAATAGAAGTAAATGAGTTAGTTTAGTTTTTGACATTACACGTGGTTTTCCCATCCTAATAAAGCATTACGATGATGCACACTGGAGTGACTGATCAGCCAGAAGAAAGAAATGTGCTGAAAGGTTTATTACACAGTAAAAATAAATAGACATGTGTGGTCAAACATAACCTGAATACCTGAATTTAAGGAAGTATGTGAGTAATGTAAACCAGCCGGTATACTAATCCTCACAACAGATCACTTCATTGCTTAGTGCAGAGATGTAGTATGTCTAGAATGCAGACAGCAGAGTACAGTAGAGTGGATATATTGTAGATCTCAGAGGAAATGTGCCTAACCCAGCCCCTTACACCAGGCCACCCACAACCATGCCAAGTGTCTGCTGACTTTCTCCATGGACATGTCAGATTTCAGGCAACCACTATTGAAAAAAAAAAACATTAAAAGGAGTGTTCTAATCCATCTTCAAAAACCACTACTCTTCTGCCCCTCGGTTGTTGGGGTGCGGCGCACTTCTGAAAATTGACAGTACAGACATTGTAAGACCAAAGTGAGTGCACTCCTGGTTTTACCTCAGCAGAACGGGAGAAGCGCAGTGGGATTGAGCCTACCTGGAGCCATCAAGCAACTTCAGATCAGCATTTGCTAGCTCAGAAGCATAAAGCCTGCAAGCCGCCCTAGCCTATGTAATTGACCAGTCCGAGACTGCACAGTGGCTAGTAACCTCGGCACCGAGCTATTCACAATAGAACTAAAAATCCTTCTGTTCTTGTGCATGTCTGAAAACGCTGAATACTGCCATGATGGCTCTATTAGCTTCATTGAAGTGAATGGTTTTCTTGGAGGTCGGAATGCAGTTTTTCAGGCAATTCGATAAACCCTGATGTCCTCGGCGGAAACACTGTATTGATGTGAACCTAACTTTGGTTATACATGACAACTACTTTCTTAGCCGTTATGGGTGGCATGAATATTAGGGTCTTACAATATTAACGTTTCTACAGCTTTCCAACTCTTTAAACGATTATCTTAATTATTGCATGAAGTATGGAAATTTTTCTTAAGCTTTTACATAGAGTAGAGGGTAAAAGTCACAAACCATAATGATTGCATTCTAGGTTTTGAAATTTAACTGCAGGACTTTGTTAGGAAATAGATGGAACCAGGCCAAAATTCTCAAGAAAAGATGCCAAGTCTTAAAGGGTTAGTCCCATCGCCAAGATCCTATCTTAATACGTAACAGAAATAATAATAATAATAATAATAATAATAATAACTCCAATTAGAAATATAATATAGTTGTGCTGATTCACTATGTCTCCGACCTCATGTGCAGCGCATTGCAGGTCCTTCAGTATCCATAGTTACGACCTCACATATAGTGACAATTAGTTACTAGTGGTCATAACCATGGATAACTAAGGTCTTGCAATGCCCTGCACATGAGGTAAGTGACATGGTTATAGCAGAACTACACTACATTTTTAATTGGAAGTATTTGCTAATATTATTACTATTACATCTACTACAGATCGGGATAGGATCTTGAAGATGGGAATACCTCTTTAATGATACACCATAAAGTAGATTGCCACTCCAAACTTTGGAACAAAAATTGTTGTTATAAAAGGTAAAATACTGTCTAGACTAAGAAACAGGAAAACGTCCATGCTGGAAGGTGACAGTACAAACAAAAGCTACACTTTTCCTTCCTGAAAATAATTGTGAAAAGAAGGCAGAGAGCACAGAGAGATGTAACTTCTACTGTATAGTAAGTGGACATTGCTAGGAAGCCAATATAGTCCGTCATCATTTAGGATTGGCGCAAGTTTGATAACTTGGACCCCTCAGTTCTGTCTCGCTTCTTTTTTTCCCTGCAAGATGGCGCTCCTGGGCCTAGCAGTATTTACAGCTCACGCTGCTCTAAGCCCCAAGCCTGAAGACTGCCTTCTTGCAATGGAGATTCGGAAGCCATGAAGTCATTGAAAAACACAGCCTCTCTAAAGATCCCCATACACATTAGATCAAAGTTAGCCAAAACTGACCGATTTTGGCAGGACAAGTTGACCATTTAATGTGCATGGGTGCCACCCACCCCTAATAGAACAGAGAAGGATGAGGTTTTTAGAATTTTAATTTCCATTTAATGCCCATTCCATTTTATATTTTTCCTACTCCTATGCTGAAAATATGTTAACACTTGGCCAAGCCACGTCTGAAGCTAGTCCCTTGTGACTCTCCTACCCAATAGCATTTCTTCTGCCCATTGCAATGTTGTAATAGACTGCACACTGACCCATACACTTGTATGGCTGAATTGAATATGTGACTCGGACCGAAAATGGTCAGGTGTCTATTTTGTCTTTTACAGACTATTTAGTGGGAAAATACACAGATGCAACTGTGTTTTATTTACACAGATCAAACCCATATGGGAAAAGAAGTCTGAATGAGGCCTTAATGTTGAAATTTAGAGTGTAAATAGCCAATTCAAAACTATACTTCCCAGTATCATCTCTCTACCTGTGACCTCCTTCCCCCCTCCCTACAGCCCTAAGCCGAATGTAGCTGTGTCCAAACAACGTAGTGGCAAACCGGTAACACAATTTTTGCCATTACATTCAAACATTGTGGGAAAAATGTGTGCGGAAAAAAAAAAATGTGCACTGCAACCAGCTAAACCCACCATCAGTTAGTATAATTAGCAAGGTGCACACACGTAAGTTTTAAAGTCCCAATACATTTAGCAGAGGAAATGTTAAAATAGAAATGCATATTTGTTATGCTGGCGCAGTGTTCCTCAAGTAGGTGGATTACTTACCGTATATGGTGGATCAATGCTCAGTAGAAGGATGAAGATCCCCAGTGGTGCAGTCCTCCAGCCTTCCCCGATGTAAAAGCAGCAAAAAGTAGAGTAAAAAGAACCACAAAAGGTACTGGCCCTCCAATGCACAGTGTCAAATATGACCCTACTCCTGGCCAACCGACTGTAAAGAGAACTGAAGATTGCCTTGTCACTAAAATGGAGCCATGCTTGTGCAGGGAAGGGCGACAATTATACCCTAGAGCTGCAATGCCTTCATTCTCAGGATCCAACAATCATGAAGTGAAGGCCAACGGACCAATTCTGCATTGTTTTAAATACGTTTATGAATTTTCCTATTTTTTTAGTCTATACAGTATTTTAGACTATTAAGGAATGACTGCTCTAGAGCTGCACTTAAAGGTTGTCTCATGACATATTTTAGGAACACACTGCCCCCCAGTCTCCCACCTTCCTGACTGGGGAAGCAATGCGCTCCTGTTTTATTGACAGTTCGGACCAACTCCATTGTCTGACAGCAGGCCTGAGCTTTGTGCTCCCGATTCTGTATATGAAGCAGCTTTGCCTGGGCAGCGTCACAAGAGCACAGAAACTAGAAGTGCGCTTCAGGAATCCTGGTCACCGTCAAGGTAATCCTTACCAGCTCTGTGCATTGGCCACTTACCAAGACACCAAACCATGAACAACAAAATAAATAAAAAATCACTCCGATCTTAGGAACGGAGAGGAAATTAACAAGTAAATTGGAAAATTGCTTAACCTACAAGAAAGATGCAATTTTACCCTTCTAAGATGGGAATGACCCGTTACGTATAAATAGTGACAGCATGTTGCATCCATTTCCAGCCACTTGGAGCTCGTTGCACACTATCATGTCAAACAAAGTCTCTGCTCTTTAGGCCGGTTTCACATCAGTGGTATTCTGCCGCAATGCCTGATACATCAGAAATACGGTACAGTTCAATGGAATCGCAGCAAGATAAGGTCACATGCGGTCTCATGCAGCCGCATGTGACCTTATCTTGCCTTGATTCCACTGTATTGAACGGTATCGCATTTCTGACATATCCCACATTACAGCAGAATACCGCTGATGTGCGCGCAGTAGTTTGTCTTCTTCAACATGTACATTGCGATAGAGGAGTTGTATCTTATGTGTATTTTCTAGTATTTATAATACAGCATTAGGTCTGAAACATGAAATAAGCCTAGCAAAAATAATTATATGCAAAAATATGCCAAATTAACAAACCAAACTATGTCCACAGCTCATCTATAGAGTCTCATTTATGGGAGACAAGTATATCAAAAGCCATTCATCTCTATGCAGAGTCAGTAAGTCTATTGTTCATCTTCACTAAGCAGAAACATAAAATGACTTGTGTTAAATATGCTAATGATTACGGCAATGCAATTAAGAACACAATGTACAATTAATGCAGTCTTCTCCAGCCAACCCCAAAAAAAGACAAGGTGGAGGCAAGATGAAGAATGGTAATGGCGGAGGCCTCCCTGCCTGGGACAGTTCTTACAGGAAGGGGAGAGACTGCCGCAGAATGACTGACTCATTTGTTTTGCAGTCAGACAATGTAAAATACATGGGAGATATGTAATCAGCAGAATCCGCTTTTCTTTGACATTACAAATAAATGTTACTAATTAGTAAGCCCTCCACTGGTGTCTGCTCTTTGTTTGCCCGGGACAATCGTCTGTAGGACAAGAGAGGTCAGGAAAGAGCAATAATTTCTGCTATGATTTTCAGCTGGGCAACTTTCACACACGACTGGGCAAACTGCAGCACTGGTGGAATTGTTTTGCCAGTATACAATTCGAATGAAAGAAGATGATCTGCAATTTAGTTACTTTTTCATATATACTAAACATTACTACATATACTTAAAGGGGTATTCCATTCTACAAGATCTCAATATGTAGTAGGACTAAGAATGATAATAAAATTATTATTATTTTATTATTATTATTATTATTATTATTATTATTATTAGTAATAGCAAATACCTCCAATTAGAAATGTAATATAGTATAGTTCTCCTGATATAGCCATGGCTCTTACCTCATGTGCAGGGCATTGCAGCTTAGATATCCACAGTTATGACAACAAGCAACAAACTAACGAACTGTTAATATAGGAGTAGACATAACCATGGATACCCAACCTGCACATGAAGTAAGAGACAGAGCTAATCAGGAGAACTATACTACATCTTATTGGAGATATTTGCTAATATTATTATTATTATTATTACACCTACTAAATACTACATATTGAGCAACAATCTTGGAGATAGGAATACTCCTTTAACATAGTGTGTTACATTGGTCTGTTATTGTCCTAAGCATGTATTACCATTTAAAGGAGAACATATAATTAAAAAGAAATATATTAGAGATAATCAGAGGTTAAAATAGGAGCATAACTACAGAACATAAGAAAATGCTAGCAGAGTATGCATGCAAGGTTAGTAAAGAAACACTCCCATCAAAGTTTTTATCCACTTAATATACTACAATCATATTACAGTATATAGCACTGTGTACTTACAATTGTTCATTTTGCTTTTCTACCCAGTTAATAATGTTCTTTTCCATTAGGTATATGACATCATATGATTAATAAAAGACTAGCTGAATCCTTCTAAGCTCTATGTAAAAAGAGGAAGTCTCTCTCTTCCCTACATGAGTCACCTAACCCAGATGCTCAACTCCTCCCCCCATCAGGAACTTTGCAGTGATGACTCATGTAGGCAAAAGAGACTTCCTTTTTTTCCCACATAGAGCTTAGAAGAATTCAGCTAGTCTGTTTTTTGTTTTTTAAATCAGGTTCATTTTTATTTTATCAACAAAATGACATAACATAGATAACATTAATATATATTATGAGTGCAAGCCAAAAAAATACATAGTACATAAGGATAAGGCTGCACATCCAAGTTAGATAATAGTATAATGCTATAAGCATACCGAAAAACATTGAAGCATACAATGAAAAATGCCACTTGCTAACTTGAAAGTGTGAATAATGAAATGCATACGTGCCATGAATATTAGGAAAAAGGAGATATTTAGCAATCGCATTGATCAATGTAACTGAGCCCCAAAACCTCGTCAAGGTATATCTCTATATTGGGGTCCCTAGCTTTATGACCCTAACTGTGTGTCATCTCATTGCAATTAAAAACTGCTATATGTGGAGAGGGGTAACAAGGACTTTCTTATAGAGGAGATGGAAAAAACATGGCCGAAAGGGGCGGAGCTGTGTCCACATTCAGAAAAAAACTTCATAATACTAAATAGGATAACTGAAGTGAGCACTAATATATATTAGGAGTGCAAGCCAAAAAAAATACATAGTACATAAGGATAAGGCTGCACATCAAAGTTAGATAATAGTATAATGCTATAAGCATACCGAAAAACACACACAGTTAGGGTCATAGAGCTTTGGACCCCAATATAGAGATATACCTTGACGAGGTTTTAGGGCTCAGTTACATTGATCAATGCGATTGCTAAATATCTCCTTTTTCCTAATATTCATGGCACGTATGCATTTCATTATTCACACTTTCAAGTTAGCAAGTGGCATTTTTCATTGTATGCTTCAATGTTTTTCGGTATGCTTATAGCATTATACTATTATCTAACTTTGATGTGCAGCCTAAGGGGTGCTTCACACATAGCGAGATCGCTACCGAAATCGCTGCTACGGCACGGTTTTGGTGACGCAACAGTGACCTCATTAGCGATCTCGCTGTGTGTGACACTGAGCAGCGATCTGGCCCCTGCTGCGAGATCGCTGCTCGTTACACACAGCCCTGGTTCGTTTTCTTCAAAGGCGCTCTCCCGCTGTGACACACAGATCGCTGTGTGTGACAGCGAGAGAGCGACGAAATGAAGCGAGCAGGGAGCAGGAGCCGGCATCTGGCAGCTGCGGTAAGCTGTAACCAGGGTAAACATCGGGTAACCAAGGTGGTTACCCGATATTTACCTTAGTTACCAGCCTCCGCAGCTCTCACGCTGCCTGTGCTGCCGGCTCCGGCTCTCTGCACATGTAGCTGCAGTACACATCGGGTTAATTAACCAGATGTGTACTGTAGCTAGGAGAGCAAGGAGCCAGCGCTAAGCAGTGTGCGCGGCTCCCTGCTCTCTGCACATGTAGCTGCAGTACACATCGGGTTAATTAACCCGATGTGTACTGTAGCTAGGAGAGCAAGGAGCCAGCACTAAGCAGTGTGCGCGGCTCCCTGCTCTCGCGGTTATGAACGCTGCTTCGGCTGCTGTGTTTGACAGCTAAGCAGCGATCATAACAGCGACTTACAAGGTCGCTGTTACGTCACAGAAAATGGTGACGTACCAGCGACCTCGTTGTCGCTGTCGCTTAGTGTGAACCAGCCCTTATCCTTATCTACTATAACAAAGATAACAGTCTATTTCCTCGCAAAAACAGTACGAAGAAAAGAAAGGGACCGCATTCAGTCACAAAAACAACACCCAAATTAAACAGTGCACCTGCCGTCTATAACCCACATCAGCATAGGTCATACAGTAAATATTCATCCAATATACTGCCCATAATCTGAGGTAACCAACATCTTTTGAAACAAGCACACAAATTCCAGCCACTTGCAGTTCACCCTGTTCCAGCAAAGTATTATCCAGTTATGAGAAGGAGGACCTGCTCTCCCATACTGTCTTGCAGCAGTGCCAAGGAGGGAAGGCCCGGAGTATCCAACCACGCCCCCTAAATCTTGTTGAATTTCTTCAGCGCATTCCTTTTGAGGTATACCCCCTCTCCAAATCAAAAGTACCATATTAACTCTTTCCCCAAGTTCCACCATGGCCGGAGGAGCCAGATTAAGCCAGTGGTAGGCCAACAGTTTCCTGGCCTGATATAAGAATCGCGTAATACCAATTGTTACCGGTGAGCTCAAGTTAAAACTCCCCCTCCAGGAGACCCAGAATGCATGTAACAGGTCTTGGCTGTAAATGTATATTAAAAACCTGCCCGATCAGTTCTAATACTGCCCTCCAGTAGTCCTCAATATTCCCATAAGACCACATCATATGCAGCAGATTAGCATTCACCCGCCCGCACCTAGGACACAGATCATCCATTCGGATCTCCATCTTATGTAATAAACTAGGTGTCCTGTACACGCTATGCAACAGAAATAGTTGCGACAGTCATTGGCCTTCAGATACAGAAAGGCTTAGCTAGTCTGTTTTTAATCATATGCTGACATCAAAGATATGATATTCCAACAAATAAGCAGTTTGTTTGTTGGCCGATCACTGGCATGTTCACTCAGACAACAGTAAAATGGAGCATTCTTATGAAACATCGTTCACAGATTATCAGCCTAAATCCACTTTAAAGGGTGTAGCTTCTTAGGGGCATTGACTAATCTTATTTACTACTGCTCACCCATAAATTTGAGACCAATCTAATAAAAGCTTCCGCTACGTGATGACAGATGACCAACCTAAGTTATGTATCATATGTGGGCTGCAGAGGGGCTGAATCTGTATATACACTGGACATCAAAATTAGAGAACAAAATAAAAAGATGCTAGAATGTATGGGCTGCTTTCAGGTATGACGTAATTTGCCATGTGATAGGGGGTCGTGTTCAAAATGCAGCCAGGTTTAGAATGAACATTGGAGGGAGAGCGATGTCCTCTCCTCTGACCCGCTTGAGCCACCTGCTTCATGCAGCAGGCAGCTCAGGATAAACTGCGCCCACGATGTGCGCCCTTCTCCCCAGCCTGAGCCACCTGCTTCATGCAGCAGGCAACTTAGGATGACAACCACTTACACACTGTCACATATGCTGGGGGCGTGTCTTACTGCAACAAATCAAAGACGCCAGGTAGATGGGCAGCGAAAGCCGTGCCTGTGTGATGAGCAATGATGAGCAGCTCAGGGAGGCTGCAGGAGCAGCGTACAGCCGCACAGGAGCAGTTTGCAACTGCGATGGAGCCTTGGTAAGTATGAAGCGCTAGCTTCATTCTTATTTTCTTAATTTCTCCTTTATTTTTTTCTTATTTCTTGAGTGCCGGATGCGGATCAAAACACCTGGAATCCCGGGCCTGGGTCTGGCACCCGAGCAACTTTGCAACCGCGTGGATCCGGACTTTTACAGTCCGGGTCCGGCCAGCCCTACTCCACACCAAAGGTGATTTTGATTCTGCTAATGAGAAATTTGGTCACTGCAGAGTGGGCTTTCTGCTTTTAAACGTTGTGACCCTGTATGATGAGACAGATCCTTACTTTTTAGTGCTGAACTGCTGAGCTATTCCAGCTGCAGTGTTGAAACTATTACCCATGGAGATTCTCCACATTATCCTGTTCTCCCTTACATATGTCTTTCAAGGGCGATCAGCCTTCTTGGGGGACTGGAAAGTTTGTGAATTTGCAAGGATGCAATATTCTCGAAATCACAGACTTGGAAAGACCAACTCCTCTTGCTATGGCTGATAGGGTCACCCCTTTGGCTTTCATCTGGATAACCTGCTGCCGGAAGGTTTCAGTCACTTTGAAACGGCAGTCCAGTTTTTCAAAGCCAGTACAAACTGGAAAGTCAGTCTGCCAGTTACATAGGGTTTGTCAAATAATTATGGAAATTAGTACCACCAGATTAACACCAATAACTTGCAGGTATCTAAAAGTGTTCTCTAATTGTGATCAGTGTTCTTTTACATTAATCACATTTACATTTTTATTATGTGCTTTTATTATTAATTCAATTTATGAAATAAACTTAAAATACTGCAAGTTTATGCAAGTTAGGATATAAGCACATAGGACTACACAATGACCTTAACATTTAGGAAATTGTGTGCTGTTCTCTAAGTTTGATCTCCAGCCAGTGTATAAAATATCATGAGAAGTCATTAAAATAAAAAATAGGAGGTTTTTTTAGATAATCATATTGTAAGTTATTGAAAGAAAATAACCTGTGTAGTGCAAAAGATGATACTATTAAATTACTTCAGAAATATGTATAAAGCCGGCATTTCAATGACACAGGATCTTTACACCACTGCGGACAGCCACTTCCTGGAACTAGGCATGGGGTCAAGGTAAAGTTACATCACAAATACAGCCTAATATTTTTACATAAACAACTTTACAAAGATGTTTAACGCTTCTACAAGATCTTAAAAGTAATGCCTCGACCTTTGTAACTCCTCAACAGATGGCAGCACTGGTATGTGGCAGGTCCTGGACTGTTCAGTAGATTCTCCTCTACAGCCCCAGATGGCGGCAAGCCTTAGCAATGAACGGTTGAGTTGTTACTCGTACAGTGTAAAGAATGGAACCCTGCGCAGACGGTCGGTCAATGTGATTTAAGTAATGTGCTGTCATTGAGTTCTTGACAGCAAAAGGTGTCACCCCAAAGGAAATTCATCAGAGAATGCAAGCAGTTTATGGTGATTGTGTGACGAAACGTCAGTCCATAGAATACCAACACAAAGGTTCGCCCCAGAAAAAAAGAAGTTCAAGACAGTACTCAGCTGGAAAAATCGTGGCATCAGCGTTTTGGGACTCATAAAATTTGTTTATTAGGGCCAATGATGTCACAGGGAAACCTCATTAAAGCACTAATTATTACTATTTGATGGCTGAACGATTCCAAACCGGCGACAATGATGTCAGTCTTTTAAATTTAAAGATAATCACTGTTTGGTCAATTGGAGACTTAATAATTCAGGACTTGTCACTCGCACTAGTTTACATCTAAAGTTATTGCAGACTTAAGTGCCGAAATTGACATTTGCCATTCCTGAATGCATACATCACTATTTCATAGTGTGACCATTTCTATTTTGCTCACACAGCCAAAATGAAAGAATTATATTTCATTAGCAGCCATCAGGGGCACTACTAATCCTTTAAGAGATACAACAAGCCAATAGTGAAGGCCAAAGCGAAGAATGAAATGCAATCAAAGCCCCTTTCTCAAGCAGATAATCAGCGCTGGGTTGCTAACATGGTTCCATTTCTTAGAAAGTTTAGAATGTGGTCTCATTCCTGGGAATTATCAGGTCAAGACCAGAAAGACTTGAACAGGGGGCTGAAAAGATTAGTTCATTAGACCTCAGAGTAACACAATGTTCTTTTCACAAAGTCTAAAGCTGGTGTCACACATAACGACGACGACAACGACGTCGCTGCTACGTCACCATTTTCTGTGACGTTGCAGCGACGTCCCTTCGCTGTCGCTGTGTGTGACATCCAGCAACGACCTGGCCCCTGCTGTGAGGTCGCCGGTCGTTGCTGAATGTCCAGCTTCATTTTTTGGTCGTCACTCTCCCGCTGTGACACACACATCGCTGTGTGTGACAGCGAGAGAGCGACGAAATGAAGCGATCAGGAGCCGGCACTGGCAGCTGCGGTAAGCTGTAACCAGCGTAAACATCGGGTAACCAAGGGAAGACCTTTCCCTAGTTACCCGATGTTTACGCTGGTTACCAGCCTCCGCTCTTGCTGCCAGCGCCGGCTCCTGCACTGTGACATGTGGCTGCAGTATGCATCGGGTAATTAACCCGATGTATACTGTAGCAAGGAGAGCAAGGAGCCAGTGCTAAGCAGTGCGCGCGGCTCCCTGCTCTCTGCACTGTGACATGTAGCTGCAGCACACATCGGGTTAATTAACCCGATGTGTGCTGCAGGAGAGCAAGGAGCCAGCGCTAAGCGCGGCTCCCTGCTCTCTGAACTGTGACATGTAGCTGCAGCACACATCGGGTTAATTAACCCGATGTGTGCTGCAGGAGAGCAAGGAGCCAGCGCTAAGCGCGGCTCCCTGCTCTCTGAACATGTAGCACAGCGACCTTATGATCGCTGCTTCTGCTGTGTTTGACAGCTAAGCAGCGATCATAACAGCGACTTACAAGGTCGCTGTTACGTCACCGAAAATGGTGACGTAACAGCGACGTCGTTGTCGCTGTCGTTTAGTGTGACACCAGCTTAAGGGCAACATTTAGATTAAAGTCACCACAATCAAAAGAGACTAACTGGGATAATTGGAGAATTGTAAAGTCAACAGCGTAAAACTTCATTCAACAAATGTAAAAATAAAAAGAGAACTGAATGAGGTTACATTATAATGTGAGAAGTGTTTATACGGTAAGGATTACACATCCTCAGTAGTGACATGGCACATTTGTTAATAGTGCAATCCTTTGTGGTGTAACAATAAGGGATTTGTAGCCATCAGAAAGGTGCAGTTGTGTGACCATCTAATGGGCGCTATTGTTCAGCTCCACATTTCCAGCCAGTACTTGTGGAGGACTGAAGGCCCAGTCACACACAACGACTTACCAGCGATCCCGAAAACGATGCGACCTGATAAGGATCGCTGGTAAGTCGCTGGGAGATCGCAGGTGAGATGTCACACAGTCAGATCTTACCAGCGATGCAGGAACAATACAGGTCGCAGTAGCGACCTGTATAACGATCTCAGCAGTCACTGGGACCCTGTCACACAGTGTCAAACACAGCGATGCGTCCTGCTCAGCAGGACATCACCTTTGAAGAAAATGGCCTGGACCATTCTGCAACGACTTGAGATCTCACAGCAGGGGCCTGATCGCTGGTAGGTGTCACACATAACGAGATTGCTAACGGGATCGCTACTGCGCCACCAAAACGGTGACTCAGCAGTGATCTCACTAGCGATCTCGTTATGCGTGACGGTACCTTGACTGTTTTAAAAGTAAAATTACATTTTACAAAATTTCGAACTACAATAAGCTTAAGCATTAAACTTTGATCACTGCTCTGATTACTAGAATATGGTCTAACATTGTGGAAATCCTTTTAAGTTCCACCTGACCAGAAAAAAAAAAAATTGGGGGCTACACAGCAACTTTGAAGTTCAACCTTCCTCTACCAATTATACATTTTGTTACTAAACCATTTACAACCGACAATGTTGTGACAATTTTGCAATTTTCTCATCACGGTACCTTAGAGGTCGCAACAAGACCCCACATGGCACATAGCAATCTTAAACCATTTTTCTTTTGCAGTCTTGTAGTCTTGGTCCTAAACGGTCATTTTTACCACTGTCCAAATCGTATCAGTAGATATGTAACAGTGAATCTAAGATATGTGTAGGATGAGACTTCATTAGGCTTTAATGTCCACAAACATTTTTTGTTTTCATAGTCCAATTGCAGAACAATCTGCATCTGTAATTTCCATAGTCTGAAAGCCACAAGATAAAGAGGTTCTCCGGGACTTTTACAATATCTGATCGGGGGGGATGTGACACCCAGTATTCATCCCCACCAGTCAGCTGTTTCCGATGCGGCAGGATCGAGCAGATGCTGAGCTAAAGAGCACAGCTTTGTCCTCTGTATAGTTGCCGCTGCCGGGTACTGTACATCTGCCCCCATTGATTCAGACACGGGGCAGATGTGTAGTTTCTGGCCACTATACCGTTGATGTAGCCATACAGCTTTGCAACTGAGGACTTACGGTTACTGCCGGCAACGAGAACAGTCTTCACTTATCCCATTCTTGTCTACAATGACTTTTTGATCACTTTCATTCCATTTTTTTTAAATGAACAAAAAAAAAAAAGAAACTGCAATTCTGGCATTGCTTTTTTAACTTTTTTTTTTTTAAACACAGGATAAATGAAGATATAGTTTTATGCTAGGATTACAGCAATATCTAATTTATAGCTTTTTATTCTTTACTGCTTTTACACAAGAAAAATGTAAGATGCAAAAACTTAAACTTCTCATCTTTCTGAGTACAGTTATTATAAAGGGCTGGGGTTTTCATGCATAAAAAGCTGTAATTCCTAATTTTAGGTCCACATAACTTTTTGATCATTTTTTATTTAATTTTATGTGAGGCAAGACAAACTAAAATGGCAATGTTTATTGTATTTTTTATTACAGATGCAGAGACAGATGTGTATTTTTTGGACATTTGTTGAGGTCTGTATAATTTGTCTGTTCATATGATTTAGGATTTGTGCCCTCATAAAAAACAGGTATAATTTTCTCTTAAATAATAATTCTCTATTTCTCAAGGCTTTCAGCATCACCGATCATGTAGAGGGATGTTCTTACGTGAAAGGTTTGCTGTTGATTTCTACATCGCACATCTGAAGCTTATCTGTGGCAAAATCCACACCAGTTATATGGAGATATTTGCTGTAGATGTGCCACAGATTTCCCCCGCTGCATATCAAAAGGTGAAAATCCGCAATCAATTCCATAGCAGAAATTGACATACTATTTTTCATTTTTTTTTACCATAAATTTTCCACAACTTGTAGATAAGATTTAGAATCAATATCAACCAAGTTGTAGATAAGATTTGCTATAATCTCTTCTACTAAGCTGGTACGACATTATGCTGCAGATTTTCCACCGAAAATCCACACAAAGAATTCATTTTGTAATGTAAAAAACTGTAGCAAAAGGCAAGCAATAAGATAATTGAAAAAAAATATATATACTGTATATACCCAGTAAATACAAAAGGACATTCTGGACACTTCTGATGTAAAACTGCAACCCTAAATATGTTTGCATATCTAAAATACACAAAAAGTGACTAATGATTAACCAAATAATCCAGTGTTGATGCCCACAGACCAGGCTGGTTTTTTTGTTTTTTTTTAACTAAAACCTATTAGTTATTATTTCAGTCACACAGACACCATACAGGAAAATAATTCAGTGTATTTTAGCAATAAATGGAGTCCATCACCATAAAAGAGTGTCCAAAGAAGCAAACCTGACGGCTACATTCCCACAATAAGCTTTTGACGTTGGAGATTTTCTGCACCATTTCTGCATCTATTGTGTAAATTAGGTGACTTGATATTTTTTTCATTCTGTTTTTATCAAGTTTTTTGTCTCTTCCTGCAATGTCATGTTTTAAATAAAGCTGCATTGTTTTTTTTACACTTCCTCGTATACTTCATGTACGTAATTCATACGGGGTTTTTTTCTGCTGCAGAAATGCACTAAAAACACATGTCTGTGTCTGCGGAAAGCATCTTATCAATATCGTACAAGTCTATGGGGAAAAATCTGCACATAAAATGCCGCGTACCCACAACATAAGATGACACGTTGCGGATTGGAAAAATGTACAAAAGGTAATTTTACACTAAAAAAAAAAAAAAGAAGCACAGTGTGTTGGAACAGTAAAACACCGCATTTCTGATACATTGAGAATACACAGGAAAAACTAATCAAGGGCACAGAACCTAAAGGGTACACAGCCCTTATAAAATGCATACCTTTGTTGTTTTAACCCGATCCTGCAAAATGATTTAATGACACCTCTGGATTGCAAGTGCTTTTCAGCAATCCAACATACAATTATGTCACAGAAATGGCATAGGCACAGGAGTTATGCCCGTGACATCCGAAGCACAAGTTGACTGTTACATGTAGCTAAGCTCCTGCTACGTGCGACAGCGGCGTTTGAGGAGTTTGACAGAGGGAGGTCACTCCTTCTGTCAGCCTATTACCAACCCCAAAGTGCAATTGTGGGTTGCCGCTGATGACTATGACAACAAGGAGGCCTAACAATAGCCTCTGTCATCAGATCCCACTTGAGGCAGGGTCTAACAGGCTACCAGTGAGGTTACCTAATGAACTGAACAGTTCAGCTAGTAGGTATTGATACAATGTAAAAAAAAAACACCAAACAAACAAAAAACACTTAAATAACAATGATAATAATATAGCCTTGTGTTTTTAAGTGTAAAAAAGATATATATTATATATATATATATATATATATATATTTTATGTATATATATATGTATAATATATAAATATATATATATATATATATATATATATATATATATATATGTATGTATAATATATAAATATATATATATATATATATATATATATATTATATATATATATATACACACACACACACACATATACATATACATACACCCCTTCAAATAAAAACAAAACAAAAAATAACATGTTCATTCACCTATATTTGACAGGTCAGCCTCAGTACACCGACCGAATATTAAGAGGCTCACCCAGTGATTGCGCAATGTTTTTAAAGAACTTCAAACTATTGCACATACCTAGCATACCAAGGTACGCAAGATAAGATTTAATAAAGTGTATTTACCATCTGAAAAATACACCCTTGCATATTATGCCAAGGAGCTGTATAAATGGCGGGTTAGAAAAAATAAAAAAAAAATAAATCTAAAATAAACATTATATTTCAGTCTATGTGAAGAGATGCCAACAATATCACCATAAATGGATGTTAAATAGGGATGTTATCATGAAAGGAGCTGCTTTGTGTGTAAAAGATCTTAGAAAAACAAACTTTTCATATACAATTCATTTTTAAAATTGTATTATGTTAATTATTCTCCCATTACAGGCTGTTGCTGTAGCTTGTCCAATATCAGGCGTCTCCTGCCCTGTTGTGTATGGCATGCACAGATATTTTTATGGAGTAAATGGATTGTGTGTGCGGAGATTGAGGAGCACACAACGCACCGCGAGTAGCGCTCATATTACAGCCCAATGAGGAAATCAGAGCATTTTTACGATGGAGACAAGACAGTGTTGTCCTATGCAGCTATCGGCCAGCACAATTGCTGAGAACTAACAATATATGTCAGCCATCACAGACACGGAAGAAGCGCCCATAGAACAATACTTTCCACCTCCCTCATATCTATGATTTGATTTCCTCGCTCAGCAGTATTATGAACACAACTTACCCTTGTGTATGCTCCTCAGTCTTCACACACAACCATGTACTAAAGAAAAAAATGTCTAATGTGCAACTAAAGAAGAAGAATACCAAAGAATGGACTAGCTGCAATAAAATAAAAAAGAAAACTCAGGTTGCTGAATGTGTCTGGTAGGCCTCTTTCACACATCCATGTCTGTGGTGTAGGTGCGTATGTGTGTTCAGTGTGTACTGTCAGTGTACTAATCATGTGACATCCGCATAGCACACGGACAGCAGGAACGTCTATACTTACCTGTCCATGGTGCTGCTGTGTCCAGGCCTACTGCTGCTCCCGGTCCAAGGTGCAGTGAATATGCAATGAGCATAATGAGTGGGGGTCAGAATCCTGTGACAGCAGAGGCAGAGACAGCAGTGCTGGAGACAGGTGAGTATAGAAAATAATTTTATTTCACGGACACATGTTTTCTCCGGTACGGCTCATACTGATGTCAGTGTACAAACCGTGTGACATCCGTGCTACTGGAGAAAAGCGGACATGTCTACATGTGGAGCACACAGACACACGTATGTATGCTCCACACGGACACACGGTCCATGTAAAAACATGCACGTGTGCAAACCAGTTGATTTTATTGGGTCTACGTGTCCCTGTCTCTGGTACGTGTGAAAACTGACTTTACACGTTTCAGAAACACGGACGTGTGAAGGAGGCCTTACAAGCATTTTTTTTATACAGAAATCTGTAACTTGGTCATCTTCTACAAATCTTCTTTCTTCCTATATTTCTACAGAGAAGTAGTGTGTATTTCTTGGGATAGGTTGTGTGCAGGGTGTTTCCACAATCTGCAGGGTATGATGCAAGATCAGCTCCTGAGCCTGTTTAATACACAAACTCCCACACTGCATTATACATGACCGGTGGATGACAAGAAGGTGCTAAACAGAAATCAAATATAAAAAGGAAAGTCTCATACTTCTTCTTAAAGAATCCATTGTGGTTCTGGGTGCATATTGGACCTGACAGGTTCCCTTTAATGTTACACATGCTTAATATGAGTAATCTTCTAATTTACCTTGACCGCCTCCTCCAGACTCGCTCGCATTTTCTTCAGCTCTTTTTCATATTGTTCTTTTAGCTTATCAATCTCCTGATCATGGCTGGAAACCTCTTCTTTCAGGGCTCCTTTTAAGGCAGTAAGTTCACGTTCTCTCTTTTTTAAGAGGTCTTCTTGTTCTTCCCTGGCCATCAGCAGTTCTTGAACTCCTTGCTTCATGTGCATAAGATCCTATGAGAAGTCATAATATGCATTCAAAATGAAAATATTTACAACACAATCACATATTATGTTGGTAAAAGCTATATAATTCATAGTATACAGTATAATACATACAGTAAGGAGCTAAACTAGCAAAAACAGGTGTTATACCAGTGTTTCAGAGAAGATTATCTGGTATGTTATTAAGGAGAGGGATATAAGTCACTGTCCGATACTTCTAACGCTAACCTCCAGAATAAAGCTGCAATGGGACCAAATTGCTCAATTCCTGTCTACCACAGGGCGTCATTAGGCTGTCCTATACACATTGGATTGTCACATAAGAAATGTCTGTCAAAGCACATCTTAATATTATGTTTCCCCAAAAATAAGACCTACCCAAAAAATAAGCCCTAGCATTATTTTACAGGATTTTTGGAGTATTCTTAAAATATAAGTCCTACTTCAAAAATTAGTTACAGTAAAGGCAAGTGTTAGGGAGGGTCAAAATTTGCAATTTCTCAGGGCCCCACTCTCTCAGGGACCTCAGCAATTGTATTCCTAGGTTCAGATTGTTTCAGGACCTTTGATAACTTCACAGTCATGTGATCAAAGGTCTCAATTGCAGAAGTCTAAGGCTATGTGTCCACGGTAGAATGTACCTGCGGATTTTTCTGCATGAAAATCCGCGACTTTCGCGGCAAATCCGCACCTTATTTTTGCCGCGGATTTACCGCAAATTTGCCGCGGATTTTGATGCGGATTTTTTTTTTTTCCCCATTCTATACCCAAAATCCGCACCAAAATCCGCAACAATAATTGACATGCTGCAGATTTTTCCGGATCAAAATCCGCGGCAAATCCGCCGCGGAAAAATCCGCAGCATGGACACAGCATTTCCAAAATGCCATTGAAATGGCTTGGAAGTGCCGCTGCTGCAGATTTTCGGAAAATCCGCGGTAAATCCGCAGTGTGGGCACATAGCCTAAAAGGGCTGGCATTAGGGAGAAGAGCGAGCACACTGGGCAGTTTCACAGGGTCCCCAGTGTTTATACCCTTATGATAAGACTGCTTCGGGATCGGTGTGACATCATGTCATGTGACTAGGTTGTCATCAAAAGGTCTCCTCTATGTGCAGCATGTGTAGATGGATGGATAGATAGGTAGAAAGGCACACACACACAGACACACACACACACACACACACACACACACACACACACACACACACACACACACACACAGGGTTTGGAGAGTTATGTTAATGTTCCAGAATGCGAGATGATTATATTTGAATAAATGTTGATTTATTTTTTTTTTGTTGAAGAATAAGCGTGAACTGATGTTCATGGGGAAAAAACAAAAAAAAAAAAAAAAACACATCCCATGTAAATAAGCCCTAGCTAATTTTTCGAAACAAAATGTAATATAAAACCCTGTCTTATTTTTGGGAAAACAAAGTAGTAACTTTATTACACAAGACAAAAATATCATAACATTTATATTTTATGACTTTAACATTGTTCTATGAAGATACACAGGTGGACAGCCCATAGCAGCATTATCCTAATCATGGTGTCATTGCGTATAACCAACCTGTATCAAAGCTTCTCTCTCCCCATCGTCAACAACAGACCGCTTTGCATTGTCCAGCTCATCATGCATTTCTGACAGCTGCTCTTGCAGGTCCCGGATCTCGGTCTGATACTGTTCTTGTTCCATCTTTACTTCAAATAATCTGTCAGAGGAAAATTAGTCAGTCATCAAGGTAATAACGATTTGCCACAATCAAGTCCACTCAGAAAATGGCTTAGCATGTTGGATTGAAAACCTGGGGTAATAAAGAACATGTTAAATCATAATAAAGTATGAATTCATAAGGCTGCTTTCACACCTCCTGTTTCTGCAATGCGGCACAATCCGGCACTTTGCAGGAAAATCGCAACCGTTTTTTTTTGCTGCCGGTTGCGTTTTTTCTGCATAGACTTTAATTAGTGCCGCATTGTGCCATAAGGCCTTGCGTTCCATCCGGTTTTTGCCGCATGCGGCAGATTTAGCCGATGCGGCAGCCGGATGGAACGTTGCCTGGCACGTTTTTTCGTGCGGCAAAAAAAACGCATTGCTCCGCATTCGGCCGATGTGGCGCATTTTTCAATGCATGCCTATGGCGACCGGATGCGGCAATAACCGCATCCGGCCGCATGCGGTTTTTGCCACTGCGCATGCTCAGTAACATGCCGCAAGCGGCAAAAACCCTACTGGCCGCAAAGGAAAAACTTATGCAAAGGATGCGGTGTGTTCACCGCATCCGTTGCATAGCTTGCACAGCCGGATGGAGCCGCAGAGCTCAAGTCGGATGTGTGAAAGCAGCTTTAGAGAATCACCCTGAGAAGTCACATTTAGTTATGTGTGAGGGTGGTTCTGTACAGGGGCGGACATATCATTGGTGCAGCCGCACAGGAGTCCAAGAATCAGGGGAGCCCACTTCTACCTCCAAAGCAGGTGGTATTGTCCATTATGGGGATCTCTTGGGCTGCAAATGGCCCATATATTGTGGTTGCACAGTGGCCATTTTGTTGTCTGTGTCCACCAATGTCTGAAATAAAATCATACTTTAACGATAACTCATATTTTAGTAGTTCCATATGATCAGTGGCATTAGGCCGGGTTCACACTGCATTTTTGCCACGTGTCAGTGACTCGGTCTATGCCATCATATGAAATCCTGAAAAATCAGATATGAGTGACACCGCCAAAGAGGCCATTCAGTTTAGTGACAGAATCACTTTGTGCTCTAACATTTTTCAGGCATAAAAAGATGTTGTTGACTGCCCTTCTGTGCCCACCTCAAAAAGGAGCACTGTGCCGAGAAAAATCACAAAAAGATATTGAAATTCCCCCAAAAATTCAGACAATATCATAGCAAAAAAAAGGCAAAAGCATTTACCTGCCCAGGTCACAGAAACTAATGCACCAACAGGCTGCAGCAGCCCTCCTAAATACAAGAATAACATACTGAAGGGACAACCATTCACAATTTTGTGTTGGGCATTTTGGCCAAAATATTGACAAATACCTCATATATTATATATTTGTGCACATTATAATTTTTATGCCGGATGCAGCCAAGCCTATCTATGTTGGCCTTGTAAACTAGGGTGTCTGTCCTGTGGGGTGCAATGATAGAGTGCTGGGCAGCCCGCCTAATCTAATAGTATAGGTATCACTAACAGGCTGTAATCTGCACACGGTGCACCGTGTCTGTGACCTGCACCCTCTACAAGCCTTAGCTGTGTGCAATTCTAATACTGAGCAATCCCTGCCTCCATGAATCGGTGGGTTGGGAGTGGTTGTCTCATCAGCATTTCGCACCTATTGCCTTCTACTTTATTAATGGGGGCTACTGCAGCCAATGCATTGTCTCTGTGACCTGGGCAGGTAATTATGGTTGCATTTTTTTGCTATTTTAACATCAGGCAAGGCCAGGACCAGACAAAGGACAAAGAGACTTTCTCTTATTAAAGTCAACGGTCATGATGCACCTGAACCCCGTTTTTTAGGGTTTCAGATAGAAGTATTCAAAAGTGAAATCGTCCAGCTCAATGAACAGGTTCTTCATTATTTTTTGAATATTCATACATGGGACATTACATGGTCTAAAAAAAAAAATGCTATAAAAGCATCTGCATGTAACGTTATAGCATTTTATAGAAATTAATGAAATGTTCCATGTATGAATATTCATGAAATTATGAAGAGCCTGTTCATTGAGCTGGACGTTTTCACTTTTTACGCTGCATTCAGGCCATGCCGAGGCCTTGAACAGAAGGTGGACACTTGTAATGGTGAACTGTATTTTCTATTATATTTCAGATAGACAACAGAAACTTTGTCGTGTTGCAAAAGTGCAATATGAAGATAGGGTAATCAAATGATTTGGTCTCTTGTGGACTAAGTAAAAGCAGTTACTAGAATGTCTAATAATTTGGGGTGCAACAGAAAAGTAATGGTATTATGAAACATGTCCTCATTATATGTAACAAAAGCAAGGTATCTGAGTTAAGCCCCCATCACACACAGCGAGATCGCTAGTGAGATCACTGAAACATCACAGGTTTTGTGACGTATCAGCGACCTCACCAGTGATATCTGTGTGTGACAAGCAGCAGCGAGCGGGCCCCTGCTGCAAGGTCGCTGATTGTTACAAAGCGATCAGGACCATGGTTTGCTTGTTGGTCTTCCGCTGTGCAGCACGCATCGGCGTGTTTGACAGCGGGAGACCAACGATCTGAATGTGCAGGGAGCCGGCATCTGGCGGTACACTGGTAACCATGCAAAGCGCTTTGCTTAGTTACCCGATGTGTACCACGGTTACCAGCGTACTGCCGCTTTTACAGGCTGCCAGACGCCGGCATCCTACACACGTAGCCAGGGTACACATCAGGTAACTATGCAAAGCACTTTGCATAGTTACCCGATGTGTACCTTGGCTACCAAACACAGAGTCATTACACGGGTCGCTGGTGGCTTGTCTCTGATCACTGTGGAGATCTGCCTGATTGACAGCTCACCAGCGACCATGTAGCGACGCTCCAGCGATCCCTGTCAGGTCGGATCGCTGGTGGGATTGCTGGAACGTCGCTACGTGTGACAGGACCCTTAGGGGTGCTTCACACATAGCGAGATCGCTACCGAAATCGCTGCTACGTCACAGTTTTTGTGACGCAGCATTGACCTCATTAGCTATCTCGCTGTGTGTGACACTGAGCAGCGATCTGGCCCCTGCTGTGAGATCGCTGCTCGTTACACACAGCCCTGGTTCGTTTTTTTTTATTGTTGCTCTCCCGCTGTGACTCACAGATCGCTGTGTGTGATAGCGAGAGAGCGTTGAAATGAAGCGAGCAGAGAGCAGGAGCCGGCGTCTGACAGGTGTGGTAAGCTGTAACCAGGGTAAACATCGGGTAACTAAGGTGGTTATCCGATATTTACCTTCGTTACCAGCCTCGCCGCTCTCACGCTGCCAGTGCCGGCTCCTGCTCTCTGCACATGTAGCTGCAGTACACATCGTGTAATTAACCCGATGTGTACTGTAGCTAGGAGAGCAGGGAGCCAGCGCTAAGCAGTGTGCCGGCTCCCTGCTCTCTGCACATGTAGCGACGTTATGATCGCTGCTGCTTCTGCTGTGTTTGACAGCTAAGCAGCGATCATAACAGCGACTTACAAGGTCGCTGCTACGTCACAGAAAATGGTGACGTAACAGCGGCGTCATTGTCGCTGTCGCTATGTGTGAACCCAGCCTTAAGCTGGTGTCACACATAACGACGACGACAACGACGTCGCTGCTACGTCACCATTTTCTGTGACGTTGCAGCGACGTCCCGTCGCTGTCGCTGTGTGTGACATCCAGCAACGACCTGGCCCCTGCTGTGAGGTCGCCGGTCGTTGCTGAATGTCCAGCTTCATTTTTTGGTCGTCACTCTCCCGCTGTGACACACACATCGCTGTGTGTGACAGCGAGAGAGCGACGAAATGAAGCGATCAGGAGCCGGCACTGGCAGCTGCGGTAAGCTGTAACCAGCGTAAACATCGGGTAACCAAGGGAAGACCTTTCCCTAGTTACCCGATGTTTACGCTGGTTACCAGCCTCCGCTCTTGCTGCCAGCGCCGGCTCCTGCACTGTGACATGTGGCTGCAGTACGCATCGGGTAATTAACCCGATGCATACTGTAGCAAAGAGAGCAAGGAGCCAGCGCTAAGCAGTGCGCGCGGCTCCCTGCTCTCTGCACTGTGACATGTAGCTGCAGCACACATCGGGTTAATTAACCCGATGTGTGCTGCAGGAGAGCAAGGAGCCAGCGCTAAGCGCGGCTCCCTGCTCTCTGAACTGTGACATGTAGCTGCAGCACACATCGGGTTAATTAACCCGATGTGTGCTGCAGGAGAGCAAGGAGCCAGCGCTAAGCGCGGCTCCCTGCTCTCTGAACTGTGACATGTAGCTGCAGCACACATCGGGTTAATTAACCCGATGTGTGCTGCAGGAGAGCAAGGAGCCAGCGCTAAGCGCGGCTCCCTGCTCTCTGAACATGTAGCACAGCGACCTTATGATCGCTGCTTCTGCTGTGTTTGACAGCTAAGCAGCGATCATAACAGCGACTTACAAGGTCGCTGTTACGTCACCGAAAATGGTGACGTAACAGCGACGTCGTTGTCGCTGTCGTTTAGTGTGACACCAGCATTAGTCTCTATCTGTGGTTTTCAGGTGTCACAGATTGTTATGCTATTGTGTTGCAGAGAAGTCTCTGTTCACATCTAGATGGGGGTTTCCATTCCAAAAAGAAACCATGATGCAATCCCCACAGGGTCCTGAGAGCTCTCACTGTGGGATCACTTGCTTTGTCATGGAAATTAAGGCTGCATGTGTCAAAACCTAAAGACTCAAATAGAGGACAAAAAGATGTGTAAAAAGCCTAATTCTTTGCTGGATTAAAGGTTGGCCCAGGACTACTGTACAAAACGTATGACCTATCCTTACACCCCCACCTATCTGATATTGGTGACATGTTCTAACAGGTAACATCCCTCTCTGGTCAGCAGGTGGAAAGACGAATTGAGTATAGAGCTGCATCATCACAGCTTCATACACTTTAGCTCAGTGGAAAGTGTGAGATCTGTACATTGTCTACTTATGGCTGCCATCTGACCCAGCGACCTGGTATTCTTTGGAAAGGACATCAATATCCTGGATAACTGCTTTAAATAGGGGATTGGTGAAAAATACATCATCTTAACCAACACTGTTACATTGTAGCTGTAAGAGCAGAGATTGAAAACATTTACCCCACTTCACCTTATTACTAAGTTACAACAGTGTGCAAATAAGAAAGCCGCGGAGACACCATCACGTGTTTCTCAACGCTGGCAGGAAACTAGCCAGGTCTTTCACCGGGAAGGAACAACCACGGGAAGGGCAGTCTCCAGTCAAGGAGACCACCTATACCAACACGTGATGGTGTCTCCGCAGTGGATATGTTGATCTCCCTAAGGTCAACAATGCTTGCTTAAGTTACAACAGTGGTATGAAGAGTGGAAAGGCATTTGGCCCATCCTCTCGTACAAGAAATGATCAGAATTATTAAAATTGTTCTCACTCGTTTATATCTTTCAGCTTGTTTTCTGGAACACTGACATGTCACAATGATGGTCATTTCTGCATTTTATTTTACAAGAGCAACAGAAATAACATAAGGTTATCTGCAAAACACAATTACTAAACCGAGGAGAAACTTGCACACAGCAGGACAGATCTGCTGTAATCTGCACATGATACATTGCATTGGATAACTGAATGTATTTAATCATGCCTGACACGGGGAAAAGGGTTGCAACGCAATGAGTAAAATCTGCAGCAATATTTTCCAGTCATCAAGAATGTTGCAAATCTCAGTATGTCCACAGCCACGGCTGATTTATTCTATCAACAGGTATAGTGCTACTCATTTCCAAAGTTTTTCCTACTTTGTTTTACTGTGTTAGGTTAGGCATAACATGGAGAGAACAATACCTGTTAACCAAGAAATCAGGTGTAAGGAGTAAGACCAGGTTTAGTTGCACATCAAAGTATAGCCCCAGCCGCATAATAAACTGTTCCTTATACATACCAGTGTATACCAAAGCCTATCTAAACATGTCACGCATCAGAAATATGATGAGAAACATGCAAGGGTACATACAATCGTGTTACTAATGCTAGAATAAAACAAAAAACTGTGGAAACCACCTTTTTTTAATAGCATTGAGTTGGCATAAGAAATATTATGAATACCCCATACAGTAAGAAATCAGGAATGTGGTTCAACAATGGAGGATTAACCTAAACATACTCTTCTAGATGTTTTCTTAATTCTTTCTCACTCTCTCCTAGCTTCCCACGAAGAACTAAATTTTCGTCCATGCTATGTTCAAGTTGATCTTGAATATCTTTAAGATTTGCCTTCGTTTTAGTCTTTTCCTCTTTGTTGCTTTCCCGATTCTTGGTTCATAGAAGAGAAATATATTAGTAGATTACAAATACAAACTTTAATATGGGCACTAAAATAAATAAAATAAACCACAAGTAATCCCAAAGGTACAACAGATTGCCACATTAGTACCTGTGCTTGTGTATTGCCTAGATTAGTAGCAAGGCTTAGCGTGAGCAAAATCTATGAACTCTGGCCTAACAGATAGTAGTCATTCAAGATACAACTACATCAGAAAAATACCAATAAGCAGTAATTGAAAGGCGTTACACCACTATGAATGCAATATCATTGAGGCCTGATTAATACCCTACATCAACAACATGAGAATAGCAGAACTGTCTTGGAACTGGGTGTTACAATTTCTCTTTTAAAGGGAATCTGTCTGCAGGTTTTTGCTACCTCATCTGAGAGCAGCATTATGTAGGTATAGAGATCCTGAATCCAGTGATGTATCACTTAAGCTGGGTTTACACACAGCAACATCGCAAAGGACATCGCTGTAACGTCACCGGTTTTGTGACGTAACAGCGACCTCCCTAAGTCTCTGGTGAGTCGCTGGTGAGCTGTCAAACAGGCAAACATGGCCAACAACGCAACAGCGATCCGGACCTGCAGAGCGACCTAGCTGGTTGTTGGGGATGTTGATAAGCAGCTTTTTGAAAGGGAAGTTGCTAACAAAGTCGCTGCAAAGTCTTTCACACACTGAAACTTTGTAGCGATGCATGCTGCACAGCGGGAAACAAAGGACCTAGGAATGGTCCTGAACGATTTGTAGCGATCAGCAACTTCACAGCAGGGGCCAGGTCGCTGATGTGATTCACACACTGCAACATCGCAAACAACATCGCTATTGCGTCACAAAACCGGTGACGTTACAGCGATGTCGTTTGAGATGTTGCAGTGTGTAAACCCAGCTTTAGATTACTGGCTGCAGCCATTGTGACACATTTTTAGCTTAAGTCATGTAGCAGAGCTGAGAGATCTGTCCCGCCCACACCAAGCTCTCTATAGCGTTTGTACATTGATAGTGCGGTTTCAATAAGAGGAGGGGGCGTGCCGGACTGCCATGCATGTGACTTTTCTGTCCAAGCAAGATAAAGGTTCCTGCTACTTAAACAAACATAACAAAAACAACAGATCGGACTGTGACAAGAGAGGCATCCTCGAGTTTTCTGTGTTAACCCTTGCAGCATGCTGGTTTTAACTTACATAGCAAAAACTGGCTGACAGATTCCCTTTAAGTGGGATGCAGCCCTATGGCTCTGCAATCAGTGGTGATGTGTCAAACTGAATCGAGACACATCATCATCATACCTAGAAGTGTATTGGTAAAGATAAGGCCAGATGGAGTGGCTAGGTCACAGCCATGGTGCAGTCTCAAAGAGGCCGAATATCGCAGCGACATCAAACCACTGTATTTTTTTTGCAAATGTTTAACAATCTCTTGATTTTGTAGGATGCACTGACGAGGTGCAATACCTCGAAACACGGTTTCTATAAATTGAGATTCTTGATTGGTTTATATCCTAAGTCATATAGCAAAGCTTATTTAAAAGGGTCGATATTGACTGTCAGGATTGCTACTTCCAATAGGTGGCACTAGAGTTCAAGTCCTCTTTCTCTGAAGAGGTAATTTTCATACTAAATTTCCCAGAGTAGCACGCAAGGCATTTAACCCCTTCACCCCAGGCGATTTTCCATTTTTCCTCCCCTTATTCCAAGAGCCGTAGCTGTTTTATTTTTCTGTCAACATTGCCATATGAGAGCTTGTTGTTTGCGGGACGACTTAGTTACATAGTTACTTAGGTTGAAAAAAAGACCTAGGTCCATCTAGTTCAACCTTCCTCCATCAGTTCTACATTCGACTTGTGCGTTTGCAGTACACCATTCATTCTGCCCCATATTGTACCGGAAAAGAAATACCAAGTGCAGTGAAATTGCAAAAAACAAAGTGCAATTGCACGATTTTTTTTTCTATTTACCATGTTCACTATTTTGGCTTTATGATTTCCAGGTCAGTATGAGTTTGTAGATACCAAACATGTATAGCTTTACTTTTATCTGAGTGGTGAAAAAAAGTTCAGAAGTTTGTTCATTAAAAAAAAAAAAAAAAAAAAAAAAAAGCACTTTTGTCGCCATTTTCTGAGACCCGGAGCATTCTCATTTTTCTGGATTATGGGTCCAGTGATGGCTTATTTTTTTGTGTCTTGAGCAGGCATTTTTAATTATACCATTTTTGGGTAAATGCGATGATCGCAAAAAATGTAATTTTGGCGCTTTGAAGATTTTTTTTCTCGCTACGCCGTGTATAAATCAGATTCATTGATTTTATATTTTGCTAGATCTGCATTTCTGAAAGCAGCGATACCAAAATGTGTATTTTTTTATCCTTTTATTTTTAATGGGGTGATTTGAACTTTAATTTTATTTTTTTAAATTTTTTTTTTTACTTTTTTTTATTGATTTTACTAGACTTTGTGGTTACACTATCTGATAATTTCCGCTGATCAGAGTGATGCTTCAGCATCGCTGTGACTTGCAGAAATGCAGTGTTCCTGTGAATGCTGGCGCTCTGTCAGCATTCACAGGCAGTGAGTCATGGCAGCGACAGGGGTCATGAGCTGACTCCATGCTGTCATTCCAACCCATTGCCACCCTGGAGCACATTGGATTGTGCTGTCATAGTTTGACAGTGAGATCTAAGATGTTAAAAGGTGAGGGAGGATCTCTGATCCACCCGCGCCTGTTAGCCTCACTTGTCTGCTGATCAGATCAGCAGACGTGTGGGGATTACCGCGGTAACAGGACAGCCATGTTTAAGGATGTACCAGTACGTCTTTAGCCAGGAAGGGCTAAGTCTCTTCATACTGGTATGCCAGACCTGGTGTGTCACTCTTCATATGGAGAAATCTTCCCCCTTAGATCCTTGATTTTGAATGGAAACAGTTGACACCTGTAAAATTAAAAAGGCAAATTGGAATTGCCAAGCCATTTTTCTACAAAATTAGGAGATTGCTCCATCTGGCCTTATCCAAAACGCTGATTTGTCAATTTATTCACACATGGCAAAATGCATAGTTCTAGTCACAGGAGAACTGCTTACAATATATCATGTAAGGCAGAATATAGAAAAGACAAATAGATTAGTACCTTAACCTGCTCATCAAGTTGTGTCTGGAGGGCCGCAACCTTTTTTTCAAGTTCATTTTTCTGATCAGACAAAAGCTTTATTTCTGTTGTTGGATCTGGAGACTGAAAGGTCCAAAATATTCAATTTCATGCACATAAAAAAAATAAATATTTTTTGCAGATTTATATACTTGTTATGCAACAGGTATTACATTAATAAAACTAATGTTTTATATGGAGACTTAAACTTTATCATAACGCAAAGGTAAAATATGTTAGAAAAACGACTAGCAAAACTAAAACTTCACAAAAAGAACAATACCCATTTTCATTTGTAACAATATTATAAATTACAATACTGGTATAAACTTCCATGTAGACATTTTACAGTTTTCCACATCTTTTCATATTGGCTAAGATGTTTTTTTTAAATAATATTCAAAACCAAAACATCAATCTAAAGATCTCTACATTGTGCGACCCGTGTGGTGAATACAAAGAATGATCAGGCAATTAACATTGAGGCTAAGGAATACACCTATAAATAGGGGTTAGATAGACAAGCAGACATTGCAGTTTGTTCACCGATATAAAATTCAATATACAAAGATATACAGTGGGTACAGAAAGTAATCAAATCCTTTAAATTTTTCACTCTGTTTCATTGCAGCAATTTGGTAAATTCAAAAAAGTTTATTTTTTTCCCCTCATTAATGTACATTCTGCACTCCATCTTGTCAGAAAAAAAAACAGAAATGTAGAAATTTTTGCAAATTTATTAAACAAGAAAAACATCAAGGCTTTTGTCTCTGCTGTAAATAACTACTTGGGTAATCACAGAGCAGACAATTATGAAGAATTGGTGCAAGATAACTTCAGGAATTTAGGAATCGATATGAACATAACGATGCACTGTCTCCAACAGGTTTCCAGGTCATATTGGAGCAGGGGTGGGAAACCTCCGGCCAACGGGCCGATGGCATTTTCTGCGGCCCCCGGGCAGATTCCCAAGAACCGCTGTGCTCCGGCAGAAGCCGCATGTTGCTGGCTTCTGGTCTTTTAAACCCTGTATGCACCGTGTTGAATGCTGAACGCTGCGATGCACTCCAACCTGGAAGGAGCCCATACATTTTAGGCTCAACCATGCAAACACTGTAGGATTACATCCTCGTGCTGGCCAATGCCAGTGTGAATACTTACTTTATGGGCGATGTAAGCCTGCAATACACTCAGCTCCCACAGAAGAGGAGAGGCTCTCAGCCTCCCCAGGCCTGTGTGTGTGACCCTTCAGCCACTCCAGGCCTGTGTGTGTGACCCTTCAGCCTCCCCAGGCTTGTGTGTGTGACCCTTCAGCCTCCCCAGGCCTGTGTGTGTGACCCTTCAGCCTCCCCAGGCCTGTGTGTGTGACCCTTCAGCCTCCCCAGGCCTGTGTGTGTGACCCTTCAGCCTCCCCAGGCCTGTGTGTGTGACCCTTCAGCCTCCCCAGGCCTGTGTGTGTGACCCTTCAGCCTCCCCAGGCCTGTGTGTGTGACCCTTCAGCCTCCCCAGGCCTGTGTGTGTGACCCTTCAGCCTCCCCAGGCCTGTGTGTGTGACCCTTCAGCCTCCCCAGGCCTGTGTGTGTGACCCTTCAGCCTCCCCAGGCCTGTGTGTGTGACCCTTCAGCCTCCCCTGGCCTGTGTGTGTGACCCTTCAGCCTCCCCTGGCCTGTGTGTGTGACCCTTCAGCCTCCCCTGGCCTGTGTGTGTGACCCTTCAGCCTCCCCTGGCCTGTGTGTGTGACCCTTCAGCCTCCCCTGGCCTGTGTGTGTGACCCTTCAGCCTCCCCTGGCCTGTGTGTGTGACCCTTCAGCCTCCCCTGGCCTGTGTGTGTGACCCTTCAGCCTCCCCTGGCCTGTGTGTGTGACCCTTCAGCCTCCCCTGGCCTGTGTGTGTGACCCTTCAGCCTCCCCTGGCCTGTGTGTGTGACCCTTCAGCCTCCCCTGGCCTGTGTGTGTGACCCTTCAGCCTCCCCTGGCCTGTGTGTGTGACCCTTCAGCCTCCCCTGGCCTGTGTGTGTGACCCTTCAGCCTCCCCTGGCCTGTGTGTGTGACCCTTCAGCCTCCCCTGGCCTGTGTGTGACCCATCAGCCTCCCCTGGCCTGTGTGTGACCCTTTAGCCTCCCCAGGCCTGTGTGTACCTCCACAGTACTGTATATACCACCAGCAATGTTTGTGCCCCCAACTATGTTTTTGTGCCACGGTGATGTATATACCCCATTATGTCTGTACCCCCAAATGATGTATGCCCCCAGTATCTGACATGATGTATATACCCCCAGCCCTTCCTGTGATGTATATGACCTCAGCGTCTCCTTTGTGATGTATATTCAGTATTTCCAGCCAACACAAACCTGGAAAAGCAGTTGTGAGAAGCAAGATCAATATCACCTAATATCACAGCCGCGGCAAAGAGAAGCAGCTCCAGCCACCCCAGTGAGTTTGACCAAGTATAGTAGGGTAATTATAAAGTTGATAATTTTGTGCGGCCCCGGAATGATAGTAAAAATTTCCAAATGGCCCCAGCAGAAAAAAAGGTTCCCCGCCCCTGTATTGGAGACTTCAGCGAGGAACTAAGCGAGAGGTTTCCAACAGGATATCAAGGTGATAGATATGAAGGCAGATGGGACATACCCAGGATGGCAGACTACTATAAGTCTCCAATGTGATTGTCCTGATGACACACACAAAAGGAAATTGCATAAACAGTGTATCTTGAAGCATTGACATTACGAACAATAACTAATAATGTATTAAACAAATCGTAAATATTTCCTGTCACGGTTTGATATTTTAAATTATTTTTTTGTGTATGGATTTTAGACTGTTTACATACCAGTTGTAAAAAATAATATTCTTGCAATTCTGAATATTTTTCAGTCGTATTGCGTTAATTAACTAATATCTCAGAAACTAGAGCCGATCTGGCAAACCAATGTCATTCTTAATCAGCACCATAAACTTACTATAAACTCGGTCACACATTGATGGCAGCAAAATCACTGTATACCAATGAATAGTTTCACAATCACAGTTCACTTATTCATTTTACCCAAACGATCACATGGCTTGGAGTAGACTCATTTGACTCAACGTTCGAAGGAGCCTTTAAATTCTGTATTTAATCTGCACTCGTAGGCAGTCATGAGATTTGGATTATGAAAAAAAAAATAATAATGCTTCCTTCCATACTTTAAGAAATCAAACATTTGTTTTCCACTTTGATTCACCATTTTAATTACAGACTCAGCTGGTCAGAGTTGTACTCTTGAGCCAAAATTCTTAAGAAAGCTAAAAAGAAAGAAAAAAGGAAACACCATCCAAGAAATATTTGCAAAATCAACATTGATTTAAATAAACCAGTGAACCTGTCATTGAGAACCAAGACCACCAATGTGGTGGGATACGATATAGGGCTAATCCGTACTCTAACGCTATTGTTTAGCAGCACTAAACAACAACACTTTTGCATCAGAGCCTGTTTTTCCCTCCTGACCAGGCCAATTGTTTTTAAATTCTGGCCAGTGTCACTTTATTTGGTAATAACTCTGGAACACTTTAACGGATCCCGGTGATTCTGAGACTATTTTTTCTTGGCACGTTGTAGTTCATATTAATGTTAAATTTTGGATGATATTTATTGTGCTTATTAAAGTAAAAAGAAATTGTCAAATTTCGCAATTTTTGAACTTTAAATTGTCTGGAATGGTTTGAAGGTGCCAGAACAGCACAGCCCCCATAAGTCATGCGACTTTACAAACTACACCCCTCAATTAATTCATCTAGGGATGCAGTGAGCAACACAGTTTGTTGTGAAATTGTTCCTAAGTGCACCAGTATCACATAGGAGGTTAGAAATTACTTCTCAGGCACAGTGCAAAGCTCAGAAGGGAAGGACAGCAATATTCTAGTGCAGGTTTTCCTGGTTTGCGAGTGGCATGTCACATTGGCAGAGCCTCTGATGTGCCAGAACAGAAACCCCCATAAGTGACCTCATTTTACAAACTACACCTCTCAATGAATTCATCTAGAAGTGCAGTGAGCAAATTGACACCACAGATGTATCAGAAAATTTCATACCATTGGGCATTGAAGAAAAAAATAATTACATTTTTACCACACAAATTTGTTTTTTGCCCCAGATTTTAGATTCACATTGGGAGAAGGGTAAAAATGGCACCAAAATTTGGCACACGGCAGGACATTGGAGGGAAGCAGCGCTATCCGTCTCCTGAAGAACAGATTTTCCTAGGATATGTTTCAGACTCCATATATATATATATATAGTGTAATGCCAAGTTTGACTTTATGGATGATTTCCAGAAACAAGCAGCAATGAATGTCGCAGGGTGAAAATTACAAATTTGCCATTGTAGGGCGGTACATTGTAGTACCTGAACATTGTGCACAGCTTGTGCTTCTGGAGACAAGCACCTTGTAAATTAAAACAGGCTCTCCTCACTACATTGGTGTCAAAATGTGGACACTAAACGTAGTTCAGGCACACTGTAGGGCTCTGAAAAAGGGGGATTTGGATTTGGGAGAGTAGGTTTTGCTGGAATTCACTAGGGGGGGCCACAGCGCCTTTCCAGAGCCTTTGTGTTAGCAGTAGCGTGAAGACACCCTATATTTTCATTGACATACGACAGACCTGAGACTTGTTTTTTTGTGAATTGAGTTGAAGCTTTTATTGGGCACATTTTACATGTAATTTAGGATTACATTTATCCTGTGCTCTAAGCTGAGCACTTACGTTGCGATTTCCATCTAAATCTTCGAATGACGTGATTCAAATGACACTCTGAGGGATCCTAATGAGGCAGCAGAGTTCCTCGGGAGTCCATTTGGCCTCTGTTCAGCTGTGTACTTTTCAAAAGTGCTCAGAATCGGTTGACCGCACAATTATTTTTACTTCTGAGAAGACATATACTGCCAGAACATAGGCAGACAGTCCAAGATAACTCTCTCTGACTCAGGGAGTCAGGGAATTTATTTAAATCACACATTTCAGAGATTTACACACAAGCCCCAGTGTAAGCACTCAGAGAAGAGTGCAGGATAAATACGAGTCAAACCTTCCTGTGATCTCGGGGAGGGGGGGGGGAATAGATAAATCAACAGCAGGTCAAGAATTGCTCTAATTTTTTAGGCCCTGTGCGCACACTGCGTTTTTGCTGCAGAAATTTCTTGAGAAAATGGTTGTAACCTTTCTGCAGACATTTCCCAGCAAAACCTATGGAAAAAAGATAGCTGTGCACACACTGCGTTGTTTTCTCAAGAAAATTCTTTCTGCAGAATTTTTTGAGAAAAAGAATGTGCATGTCTCTTCTTTTCTGCAGGTACCTGCGTTTTTTACCATATATAATAGTAAAAACGCAGGGACCAATCTGCGGAAAAAACGCACCAAAAACCCATGCGTTATTGGTGCGTTTTTTGAAAGCAAGTGCGCTAATCTTTCACTCAAGAAATTTCTTGAGAAAAATCCTTTTTCTAGTGCACACAGGGTCTTACACTGTTCAACATGCGTTATAAAATATTAAACGGCTTTATTCTCAGAGTCAGTGAGGTTACAGCGATACCAGATTTATATAGGTTTGTTTTTTTTACATTTGACTACTGTCACACACTAAAAACACCCTTTTTTTTTCTTTACAAAAGAAAGTTTTTGCATCAGCATATTTTGTGAGCTATCATTTTTTTAGATTTCTGCCAACAGTTATGTGAAGGTTTTTTTTTTTTGCAGGATGAGTTGATGTTTTTATTGGTACAACTATTGTGATTTGCCCTGATGGAGTACTATTAACCCCTTCACCCCCGGGAGATTTTCTGTTTTTCCGGAGGGTTTTTCGCTCTCCTTCTTGTAATTTTTTTTATTTTTCTGTTAATCTTGCTATATAAGCACTTATTTTTTGTGGGACGAGTTGTAGTTTTAAATGAAACCATAAGTTTTACCAAATAGTGTAGTGGAAAACAGCAAACAAATTCCAAGTGCAAAAAATCTGCAAAAAAAGTTTGATTGCATGATTGGTTTTAGGATAGTTCATTCACAGTGTTCACTATATGGCAAACTGATGTGTCGGTATGATGCCTCAGGTCGGTACGAGTTCGCAGATACCAAAAATGTATAAATTTACTTTTATCTAAGGGGTTAAAAAAAAAATTCAGAAGTTAGTAAAAAAAAAAAAAAAAAAAAAGCGCCATGTTCCGTGATACGTAGTGCTCTCATTTATCGGGATCTATGTCTCAGTGACTGCTTTATTTTTGTGTCTTGAGCTGACTTTTTAAAGATACCATAATTGCACAGAAGCGTAGTTTTGATTGCCTGTTGTCACATTTTGCGCAAAATTTGTGGCGACCAAAACGTAATTTTGGCGTTTGGAATTTTTTTTGCCGCTCCGCCGTTTACTGATCAGATTGATTTTATATTTTGATAGATCGGGTATTTCTGAACGATAACAAATGTGTATATTTTATTAGCCCTTAAAATTTTCAATGGGGCGAATAGGGGGTGATTTGAACGTATAGGTTTTTTATTTTTTTAAAACTTTTTTTATTTTATTAGTACCCCTAGGAGACTATAATGATCAGCACTCTGATCGCTCAGTCTTTCTTGTAGATCAGAGCAGCATTGCTCTGATCTGCACAAAAGCAGCTCTCCTCTCACACAGCCCACTGTCGGCTGTAAGAGGAACTGACCCTGTGCTACCATGGCAACCATCGGATCCATGTGATCCAAGTGAATGCTTACCGCAGCCCGCTGTTACATCACGCGGTGATATTTTCACAGCGCGCTGTAAGGGGTTAACAGGCACAAGTGGGTAGCAAATCCACTCGTGCTTGATAGCCGCATAGGTCAGCTGTTCAAATCGCTGCTGGCGGCAGCAGGCAGGGATTAACCTGACACGATCCATGACGTACCCAGTACGTCATGTGTTGTGAATAGGTTAAAGAGAACCAACCACCAGGATTTTACTATATGAAGTAAAGGCAGTGACATGATGGCACTAGGATACTGAATCCAAGCATATCTTTTGTTGAAATATCAGCTACTTAGTTGCTGAAATATCTTTAATCAAAGTTGTAGAAAGGCACTGCACTTTGATTGATGTGTGCATTGGGGGTGGGCATTTGTGGGTCAGGTCCTTGGCATATATTGCGCCTCTTGCGTCTTGTATTGCATGCCCCCTTTTCTTTATTTAAATATTGTGCTACGCCGCCATTGCTGCTGTTGGCATGCAATATAAGACGCAGGAGGAGGGCTGGAGCCTACGGTTCACCTCGGGACGGGCTTAGAACAGTCCAGGGACTAGACGGCAGTCGGGGAAGAGCACCTCAGACGGGCCAAAGGAACTCTAGTGACTATAAACCGTCAGGAGCAGAGTAGAGGACCACGATTAGCCGAAGAGTAAAGAAAGTGGAAGAGGAGGCATAGACCTGGCAGCTGGTGGATGAGGTCCCAGACAGAGGGACAAGGCAGAGGTGGAGTACCACAGGAGAAAGCGGAAGCAGACCTGTAGAAGTGTGGCCATGTCTGTCATGATGGTGAAGATAATAATAATAATTATAATAATAATAATATTTATTCATTTATATAGCGCTGTTAATTCCACAGTGCTTTATATACATCAGCAACACTGTCCCCATTGGGGCTCACAATCTAGGTTCCCTATCAGTATGTTTTTGGAGTGTGGGAGGAAACCGGAGTACCAGGAGGAAACCCACGCAAACACGGGGAGAACATACAAACTCCTTGCAGATGGTGTCCTTGGTGGGATTTGAACCCAGGACCCCAGCGCTGCAAGACTGCAGTGCTAACCACTGAGCCAAACTGTTTAACGTTGTTTTGCCAAGAGTACCTGAGTGCCATGTGTTTCTCTATCTGCTGCGTCTGTGACATTGACCGGCTGCAGGGTGGTGGAAGTTGCCCTGAAGAGAACCATTAGTGTTGTACACCCCACCTGAAGCAGTCTACAAACACCAATTCTCTCTAACAAAGGAGTGCAGAGCCTCTATGGCCCGGCATCCACACCTGCCTCCATGTTTATTCGTAGAATTCTTTTTTCATTTTTTTTATTTTGTGAATTTTTAAAAATATTTTTTTTTATTTACTTATTCCCTCTCTGGGGATTTAACTTTATTACTCTGATCACTGGTTTAAAGGCATGACAATGAATTATACCCTTCAGTGTGACACTGACATATTGCCTGTTAGACCCTGCTTCTGGCTGGGTGTAATAGGCCACCCTACACGGCAGAACTGAAAGTCATTATTTGACCTCCGCTTGCCATGACAACCTTCAGCTCCTTCATAATCACATCGCGGGGGTGTTGGAGGTGTAAGAGAAGGAGCCCACTCCTTCTCACAAACTTCTATATGCCACGATCGCTATTGATAGCAAAGGGTTAACATCATCAAGACCTGATGAAATCAGGTCCCGAAGAGGTCACCAGTCAGAACTAGCATTCCACGACAGAATTCTGGCATTTGGGGGTCCTGATCCCAGCCTGATCGCCGACTGTAGAGAATCATCCGCACTAGAGAAAGCCCAGCAAAAGCCAACGTTTATCTACAGTGGGCAGTTGGGAACAGCTTAATAGTGAGCATCTATTATAAAAGTAAAAGCATCGGAACAATTAAAATCTAGCAGTAGGAAATCTCAAAGTAATAAAAAGGTCATTAGAAGAAACAATAGAGCCCAGCTAATATCTCAAGGCATGCAAAATACAAACACATTGTTTAAGTGATAGCATTGGGAATATTTATTTACCTGCACTGTGCTTGATGCTCGAGATTTTAAGGTCTGAATTTTTTCAAAAACTAAGTTGACTTTTCTTTTTGTGGCATCATCATCATGGCTCCTAAAAAGCAAAAAGGTGATAATTAAAAAAAAAAATAAAAATAAAAACACACAATGTGGATCCCTTTAAGTTGATATGCATATTTACACGTTAAGGGTTCACTGCGTATAAGGGGGGGGGGAAATCAGACCTATTCTCATCCAGAAAAGTAGGACATGTGAAATCCATTTGATATTCCATATGTAATGTGAGCGCAATGTGAGTGTCATTTTTTTCTCGTTTTTTCTCATTTTATTCTACAATCATTTACAGGACCATTTACAGTGTTCTATGCTACAGAATGGTAATAAATCCCAAAACATTGGGCAGCATACGAATGGTCGCGTGACTTCCGATTGTTTTCTCGCACACATTGCCTTGCATTGGCGAGTACTGTCTAACTTACAGGACCATACAAAGCATGCTGCAATTTTATTCTCAGGTCGAAAACAGCTGAGAAAAAAAAATTGCAGATCAGCACTGCCTCATTGAACAACGTTTGAGAACAATCCGATTTTTATTGGATTGCATCAGTCGTATTTATATGTAAGTGTGAACAAACTCCAACCAAGGGGACAGAAACAGATTTTTCTCTGGGAGAATTTTCTTTTTGTCTTATGTGACTTTACCCATTCATAAGAACGCAGTGGCATAACTAGAGTGTTATGGGCCCTGGTGCAAAATTTGGACAGGGGCCCCACCAAACATGTTGGTCAGATCGATGGGTCCTTGCTGTAATGTCCTCTGTCCTGTAATAAAGGTCCTCATCATGTAAGAATAGCCCCCATCTTGGCCTCTTTATTTAATAATGTACCCCATTCTGGTCCCTTCCTGCAGTAATGTCCCTCCCTGGTTAAAATATCATCCATCTTGGCCTCATCCAGTAATAATGTCTCCCATCTTGGCCCTCATTCATTAGTAATATCCCCCATCCTGGCCCCTTTCTATAATAATAATAATAATAATAATAATAATAATAATAATAATAATATAATAAAATGCTATGCCACACTTGCCGATAGGAAGGCAGTCATTCTAGCTATTGCTGGGCAGAAGCTGGGGGCCACAATACACTTTAGCTGAATGTATCTGAGAACACACATAAGGCGTAAGCCACACGGCATGAAAATCGGAGCGAGTGGAATGCGATAAAACATCGCATTCCACTCGAACCAATATTTCCCTATGTGTCAGCACACATGAGAGATTATTTTCTCAGCCCTAATCGGACCGAGAAAACAGTCGCAGCATACTGCGGGTGCAATGTGATCCTTGTTTCTCTCGCACCCATTCAAGTCTATGGAGAGAGAGAAAAATCGCACTGCACTCACAGTACACCGGTGTAATGCGAGTGCAGAGCGACAATGGCAATAGCCGGCAATGGAGGAGAGAGGGAGATAAATCCCTCCCTCCCCTCCTCAGCACCGGCCCGCCCTCCGCAGTGCCGGTCCGCCCTTCCTCAGCGCCTGCCTGCCCCCCTGCAGCTGTGGTACGATCGCATGATTGGACCTCAGTCGCAATGACACTCGCATGACACTCTGCTCCCGCTGTGCTGCCAGCGTGAGCCAAGTTTCATGCGAGAATCGCAATAGTCACAGTGTGGCCCTGGCCTTAAGCTAAATATGGGGCTGTTATAGATGGGCCCGGCTCATCCACAGGGTCGGCTGCACTCTGTGCAACTAAAATCGTTACATCCTGAGAATGAATCATACAGGAAGAAAAATAAATCTCACTACTTTTGCTTACTAATATTACACTGCTGAGAAAAAAAAAGTGTTGTGCTGTAAAATTACATTCAACGCTCTGAATCCCAGATATTGGAGAATAAAGCCCCGATACCTGGAATAGATCCAGAACCTTTTATGCAATAAACAATACTCAAATAATCTACTTTATTACTTTGCAGTGACAAAGATGATTGTATGTGACAAATGCTGCTCAATGCACAATACCTGGGATAGGTTCAGAGCATTGTATGTAATGACAGGTGTGTGAGAATTAGACAAATCAGTCCACCAGTTCACACTGTAAAAGCCTAATCTGACCTTCTCTGGGGGGGGATTCCATCCATCACCCACCTCCTGTATGATGCTGCATTGTGAATATAAAAGGCGAAAACCAAATGTCCCTAAAGAAGAATATCTGATAACATCTCTTTGATGGAAGGAAACATTTGCAGCTCAACCTCAAAAGACCTTATCTCCACAACATCAGAGATACAGTTTTAAAAGGAATCTGCCACCAGGTTTTTTGCTATCTGAGATTATAAAACCTATAAACAGGTCAGCAAACCTACAGACAAGAAAAGTAATAATAGCCACACAATGGTGGTCATCACCAACATATTATACGGAAACCTACAAATATGACCACATCTTCTCACACACACATATATTATATATATATATGTGTGTGTGAGAAGATGTGAGGTAGCGTCGTCGGCTGCGCTGCAGAAGACACGGGATCCAGGCACCAAGGTTCACAGCACACGGTTTATTATCCAAAGCAAAGTCCATAATAGTACATATGTGCCTTTCCGGCGGAGAACTCAGGGAGATGTGATCACTCCCTCACACCCGGCACACCTGCCGTCGTTCCTGTTTCCTTTTAACCCTTCCTTAAGCCTGTAGGGAAACAGGATTAACCCTGGAGTGGAGTTATTTTCTATCATGGAGTGAGCACAACCGGGGTGAGACATACCGGCCGTCATAGATAACCCCGATCACAGTCTCACATACCCCCCCCCCTCAGTTCAAGCGTGCGGGGTTGAACTCCTGCCATCAAACACGGGCCGCGGGACAAGGCATCGGCGTTGCCCTGCAACCTACCGGCCCGGTGTTCAACCGTAAACCGGAAGTTCTGCAGTGAAAGGAACCACCGGGTAACCCGGGCATTCCGTTCCTTGGCGGTCCTCATCCAGACCAGTGGAGAGTGATCCGTCACCAAGCGAAACTGACGCCCCAGCAGGTAATAGCGTAGGGACTCCAAGGCCCACTTAATCGCCAGGCACTCCTTCTCCACTACGCTATAATTCCACTCGGGAGGGGTGAGCTTCCTACTTAAGAAGGTGACGGGGTGTTCCTCCCCCTGAACCACCTGAGACAGCACTGCCCCCAGGCCGACCTCCGAGGCGTCAGTCTGTACTATGAACTCCTTCCGGAAATCAGGGTTTACAAGAACGGGCTGTCCGCACAGGACCCCCTTCAGGGCCCGGAAGGAGTCCTCGGCCTGCGGAGTCCAACGCACCATGACGGACTTCTTGCCTTTGAGAAGGTCCGTCAAGGGGGCTGATAGTCCCGCAAAATCTTTTACAAACCTCCTGTAGTACCCCACGATACCCAGAAAGGCCCTAACCTGCTTCGTGGTCAGGGGTCTAGGCCACTTCTGGATCGCCTCAACCTTGTTAATTTGGGGCTTAATCACTCCTTGGCCTATCACGTAGCCCAAGTAGCGGGCTTCCGTGAGTCCCAACGCACATTTCTTGGGATTGGCTGTCAATCCGGCTGTTCGAAGCGCGTCCACCACCGCTTGTACCTGTTCCAAGTGGGTCTGCCAATCGGAGCTGTAAATAATGATGTCATCAAGGTACGCTGATGCATACGCCTGGTGGGGTTCCAGCACTAAGTCCATCAACCTCTGGAACGTGGCCGGAGCGCCATGTAACCCAAAAGGCAAGACAACATAGTGGAAGAGACCCTCCGGCGTAACAAAAGTGGTTTTCTCCTTGGCGGACTCCGTCAGTGGCACCTGCCAGTACCCCTTGGTCAGGTCGAGCGTGGTAAAATATCGCGCCTGTCCCAGCCTATCAATCAGCTCATCCACCCGGGGCATGGGGTAGAGATCGAACTTGGATATTTCGTTCAATCTCCTAAAGTCATTGCAGAACCTTAAGGAGCCATCGGGTTTTGGTATTAGGACAATAGGACTAGCCCATTCACTCCGGGATTTTTCGATGACCCCCAGGCGTAGCATTGTCTTCACTTCCTCTGATATGGCTTGTCTTCGAGCCTCCGGCACCCGGTATGACTTCAGGCGTACCTTCAGGTGAGGCTCGGTGACAATGTCATGTCGTATCAGACTGGTCCTACCCGGCAACTCGGAGAAGACATTGGGGTTTTGTTGAACCAGCCGTCTGGCCTCTCGCCTCTGTTGCTTGGTGAGGGCTTCTCCAATCCTTACTTCCGGTTCATCCTCTCCGGAGGTTGCTGGAGCCGGGTTTGAACGACCCGAAGAGAAGGGGGACGGGGAAAATCAACCATCAGGCTTTCCCGTTCCTGCCAAGGTTTTAATAGGTTGACATGGTATAATTGTTCAGGTTTCCGCCTACCGGGTTGCAATACCTTATAGTTGACCACCCCGACTCTTTCCTTTATCTCGTAGGGGCCTTGCCACTGAGCCAGGAATTTACTCTCCGCCGTGGGGATCAATACCAACACCCGATCCCCGGGTTTAAAGGTCCGCACGGTGGCTTGTCTATTGTAGCGGCCACTTTGCGCGGCCTGAGCCTCCTGTAAATGCTCCTTCACAATTGGCATGACCGCGCTTATGCGGTTCTGCATTCCTAAAATGTGTTCAATCACACTTTTATGGGGGGTGGGCTCCTGCTCCCATGTTTCTTTTGCCAGGTCCAACAATCCCCGGGGATGTCGCCCGTATAACAATTCAAAAGGCGAAAACCCCGTGGATGCCTGTGGCACCTCTCGTATGGCAAACATCAAATAGGGAAGCATCATATCCCAGTCTTTCCCGTCTTTGGAAATCACCCTTTTGAGCATGGTTTTCAGGGTTTTATTGAATCGTTCCACTAAACCATCCGTCTGAGGATGATACACAGACGTACGCAACTGCTTGATCTGGAGTAGCCGGCATAGCTCTTTGGTCACTTTAGACATGAATGGGGTCCCCTGATCCGTAAGGATCTCCTTGGGCAACCCCACCCGGCAGAACACAGCAAACAACTACCGAGCTATAAGCTTCGCCGCAGTATGTCTGAGAGGTATCGCCTCTGGATACCGGGTGGCATAGTCAACGATCACTAGGATATGCTGGTGCCCTCGAGCAGACTTTACGAGGGGCCCCACCAGATCCATCCCTATCCGTTCAAAAGGGACTTCTATAATGGGTAACGGTACCAACGGACTGCGAAAGTGGGTCAGGGGTGCGGTAAGCTGACACTCCGGGCAGGTTTCGCAGAACCGTTTTACCTCCCCAAAGACCCTGGGCCAATAGAACCTTTGCAATATTCGCTCCTGCGTTTTCTTGACCCCTAGGTGACCACTCATCAGGTGTTTATGAGCCAAGTCGAGGACCCGCAGGCGATACGGCTGGGGTACCACCAACTGCTCTACCCCTACGCCCCGTACTTCATCTACCCGGTAGAGTAAATCCTGCTTAAGAGCGAAATGGGGGTACCTTACCTGGGCACCGGGCAGCTGTGCCACCCCGTCAACTACTGTCACCCGACTCCGGGCATGTATTAATGTAGGGTCCTGGAGTTGGGCTGTCCCAAACGTATCCGGGGACGCCTCCAACTCCGGGATGGGCTCGACCGTCTCAGCCTCTCCTGCCAATACCTCTAGGGGCGACCTATCAGGTTCACATTCTGTCCTTATCATGGAGACCCCTACGGCAGGCGTCCCGGATTCAGGATTGTAGGGCTCAGGTCCCGGACTGACCAATATCTGAGGGGACTTAGGAGGTCCCTTCCATAAAGTCCAAAAATAGGGCAGATCCCTTCCTAGGATCACATCATAGGGAAGAGTATTAATAAGTCCCACCTCATGTTGCACCTGACCGCAAGGTGCTGTGATGGTGACTATCCCCGTGGGATAGTCTCGGCGGTCCCCATGTATGCAAACCACCCCCACGGTACGTCCTGTGGCCTTTACTTTAGCCCTTAGGGTTGATCGCACAAGGGTCACTAAGCTTCCGGAATCCAACAAGCCTGTAACCGGACATCCATTCACCTGTATTTGGCACAAGTGGGGCTCAGTCTCTGGGTAGACCAGGTCAGCGGTACACACCACCTGAGCATACATTGAACCCCGCCGGGTAACCCCACAATCCATGGGCTCCGTGGTGAGTGGACACTGGGCTTCCATATGTCCCACCCGTTGGCACCGCCAACATCTAATAGGGAAGGACACCCCCTTGACGAGTTGTCGTTTAGGGTACATAGTTTTCCGGACCTCAGGGACGGAGGGTGCGGCCTCAGACGGGATGGTAGCGGACTCCCGCACAGGGGTCAGCGGTGGGTCCTTGGCCCTAGGCTTGGAGGGGCCGGACCGACGGGCGGTACGCAAAGTCTCAGTGTCCCGTATCAAGTCCTGCGTAGCCACATGCCGCTCTACCAGGCCCACTAATTGGTCCAGGGTACTTGGGTCGCCTTGTCCTACCCACCGTTGAATGGTGACGGGTAAGGTGCGCACAAAACGATCAACAACTACCCTTTCCACCATTTGCGCCGGGCTCAGAGTGTCCGGCTGCAACCACTTTTTTACGAGATGCAACAAGTCATAGGCCTGTGAGCGTACGGGTTTGGCTTCCTCATAGAACCACTGATTTACCCGCTGAGCCCGTACATAGGTATTCACCCCCATCCGAGCAAGTATTTCGGCTTTCAGGGTCGCATATTCTAATGCGTCCTCGGTACAGAGGTCCAGGTACACTTTTTGGGGCTCCCCCGTCAGATAGGGCGACAATACCTCAGCCCATTGGGGGGTCGGCAGTTTTTCCCGCTCGGCCACCCGCTCAAACACCGCTAGGAACGCTTCCACATCATCCCCCGGGGTCATCTTTTGCAACGCTTGTCTCACCGCTTTCCGGACGCTGCCGTCGTCACCCGATCCCGGGGTTGTTGCTGCCGGTCCGGCACGGATCGACTTGGCCAGGAGAACCATCTGTTCTTGGTGTCTTTGTTCCTGCGATTTCAAGGATTGGAGTATGTGTGCATTGGTCTGCTGCTGCTGTGCATTAGCCTGAGCCAAATGCTTTAGTATGTCCTCCATGGCGTCGCCGGGTTTGGGCTGTAGTATAGCCGCTCGAATCCAGGACATGCGCTGCTGGGTCACCAGGGATGGATGCTACACCTCACTGGGCTGGCATGCCCGCCGATTCTCCACCATATGTGAGGTAGCGTCGTCGGCTGCGCTGCAGAAGACACGGGATCCAGGCACCAAGGTTCACAGCACACGGTTTATTATCCAAAGCAAAGTCCATAATAGTACATATGTGCCTTTCCGGCGGAGAACTCAGGGAGATGTGATCACTCCCTCACACCCGGCACACCTGCCCTCGTTCCTGTTTCCTTTTAACCCTTCCTGTAGGGAAACAGGATTAACCCTGGAGTGGAGTTATTTTCTATCATGGAGTGAGCACAACCGGGGTGAGACATACCGGCCGTCATAGATAACCCCGGTCACAGTCTCACAATGTATATATATATAAAAATAAATAAAAAACTGATATACACACACAGCGACAACAAGAGCTATAGTTTCTCATATGAATAATATGCACAGTGCTTATTGGGCTGTATGCTGTTGTTTCAATACAATCAATGTTTTATCGCAATCGCCCCAAGATTATCACCGCCGAATTTCAGCTCCCGTGACCCTGATCTGACCACATCCTCTGATAAGCAGCTCATGGTTAATAGACAATGTACATAGAAAGCTGTGGTGCTGGAGGCGTTCGTTTTCTGGGCGCTGCTACAGTACATGCTACATCTAAAAACTCAGATTGTGTCAACTAATGCACCCAATTTTGCTGCTCTCAGAGAGAACAATTTTACTTATTAGAACATGATTACAAATATACAAAAATATTTTAAATAGTAGGTGAATATATCCAAAGTGAGGAAATATAAAATTCCATACTACATCTAAAAGTAGGCAGGGTCATGTCCCAGCTTTTATAAACATTTAGAAGGACATATATTGCGGCACATCCATATGTATTTAAGCAAAAAGAAAGCAGCTTACCCTTACCTGGATAATTTTGAACATATTTGTGCTCTTACTCCATGACCTAGTACCCTAGGTACGGTGACACTCTTGAGCTTCGCTGATGCGTATTCACATGTTTCTTATATAAATTCCTATATGGATTGTGTGTTTTTTGACGCATCTGTCAAGTTTGTCTAAATTGTAACAAATATGCTCATTAATGTACTTTTGTGTTATTTGTTTTGTCTACATCTAATTTTAAAAAGTTTCAAATAGCCGAAAACGTTTATAAAATTTTGCATGAAATATTTGCATATGGCAAAATCTGAAATTGGCGTTTATTCCGAATAAAAAAAATTTGGGCACTACTAGATTTCCAGTTTTTTGGTGTGCCAGGGTTCTATTTAAAGTTGATCAATTTTTGCTCTGAGCACCCACCATTTGATAGTGAGCAAGATTAATCCCATGTAATATATATATATATATTATATATATATATATACATATATATACATACATACACACACACACACATATACATACATATACATACATACACTACTGACCTAACCACCTACCCCTTGTAGGCTAATCGGGTCTGTGCGGTTTGAGTACTATGGCTACACACTTCAGGCGCGATGTTGTGCCGTCATTGGTCATGCAATGCATGGAGTCCCAAGTGAAGGCTAAATTTTGGATGAAGGAGCCGCAACGAGAGGATTTCTGGATACAGCTGAAATTATGATGACAGGTGGATGTGGGCCACATGGAAACACATTTTCTGCCACAATGAAGGGTATGCCATTCACCATTAAATCCTAATTGCTCAACAGTAACATTACACATGTATTCCTAAACAGATGAATGTGCCTTTACTAACCCTTCTTTTAAGTAGTTAAATAGGATTTGTTTTGCGGTTTCCTCATTAGTCTGCTGTGCAAGTTGCTGCTGCCCCTTCAAAAGGTCTGGTGTTGCCTGAAAGCAAAGAAAAAACATTACATCAAATGTATTCAATACACACATGTATCTAAAGCCCAAATTCAACAAATTTAAAACCACTGCATAGCTAGAATCACTCACTATATAAAGTACATGCCAATAAGGAAACAAAAAATAGCAAACCGTGTAATCATCACTAGTAAAGCAAGCAACATTCAATCAAATGGTTCCATCTGTTTCAACATCTCTTCCTTACGGTAGTAACAACTGGAAAATCTACCCACAGAAAGGAACCCATTATATCAGATAATATTGTAATGTGTTACAAAATAGCATTGACGACGTGCCATTCTTTTTCCATTCACAACCTCTGAGCTAGTGCCACACCCTATGTTCTGCTACCTAAAAATGGCTGGCTCATTGTCTTTTTGTATCACAATGTAGTTGAATATTAGCAATACAGATGTTTCCCTTTGAAATGGGAGAGGGAGCTGCACAAAATAAAATTGGAAAATGCTTTTAAACACATTATTTACAGACTTATGAAATAGAATGTAGTTTCCGCCTAACCTTTGGGTGTCCAAAATTGCCTAATAATCTAATGTGTCTAGGGGAGCAGACTTCCAGTTCCCGATCGGTAGACAAAGGGTAAAAGAAGCAATGTGATTGTTGACTTTCCAAAGAGTGTAATAATGGCTTGTTCTCAATCGGAGCTGCAGGCTTATGGGGTGCTCAGAAGGATTTCTATGTGAGTGACAGCTGTCGCGTCTCTCCATTTCCAAGTGTACCCTAAGAGCAAAGCCAGGCAGTGCAGGCAAATCTCCAACCACCACTATGGCCAATTGGGTCTCAATCATGAGGCTGTTGGCCAGCCGCAGGTGGATAAAGGTTCGTCCGGACACGCACGTCAACATTCTGGACGTACCCAAAAATTAGCTGTAAAATGGTCACAATTATTGTATGCATTTATCAACATTTTGCTCCATAAATATCTGGCAATAGGCAGCATTAATAGAAGTGTCAAAGGGTACATGGTATACCCAATAACAATATAATCAGTGTTTCATTTATTCCTTCCAAAGTCCATAAACAATATTACAGTCAAAACAACGTTTCTAGGCATTTACAAAAAAAACGCGTGTGCAGAAAAACTAAATTTAAGCCAAGCCCAGAGAAGAATATGAAAAACTGTCCAATCGGTATCCAGAAAAAAATAGTTTTCACCCTTATATCATCTATTTTTTTTTTTTTTATATCCATATTGCATCCGTTTTTGTACATCAACATTCTAAAAAACAATTAGAAGACCAAATACAGCTTCCTATGTGAAAATTTGCAAGGAATTAATAAAAGTCTCTGGGTGCGTAAAAAAATATTGGATCCCATACGGATCATCCATACGTCGTCTCACTGCTTTTGATGTTTGCTCCCATAATGAACCAGCATTTTTCCCTGCAGATGAAGGCGGAATTATTTAGCCTTCATCTGCCTTTAACAGCCACAGGTGGTGTCGCTCCGCGCGTGGCTCTTAAGCCTATTCAATGCCACTGTTAATCTCAGACAATGGCATTTAATAGGCGCTGGCAGGAGGATGAGCAGCTCAGATCCCTCATCAGCGTGCCTGCAATGCGTTCACAGGACACCAATGTGTTTCATGAGAGCCAACGGTCTACAGCAGATCACGGTGTCTGTCATTACCGTAATCCTGTGAGGAGACTGTGATTTCATCTATATACAGCATTGCTGTATATAGAACAAGTGGTCGGACCATTGCAGGTTCAAGTCCTTTAAGGAGACTATTAAATACAGTACAACAACAACAAAAAAAAAATGTATACAAGTTCAAATCATCCCCTTTTACTACATTAAAAATTCATGAACAAAATTAAAAAAAACAACACACATGGTAATCAACGTAACGAGGAAAAAAAAACAAACAACAAAAGTGCAGTTTCTTGGCCGCAGCAACAAAAAATAATGTATTAAATGGCGATCAAAACAATGCATATACCCCAAAATAAAAACAATAAAACATCAGGAAGATGCAAAAAAAAAAAAAAAAAACACCTTACACAGCTCCAGATCCCAAAAATTGTAAATGTTACCGCTCTCAAAAGGACGTGTTACAAGCAAGATTTTTTTTTTCCAAAAACTGTTTGTTTACCAATTAAAAAAAAAATATATATATTATATATATATATGTGTGCAGTGATCATGCGGACACCAAAGATATGTCACTGAATTTTATACTATTGAGCAGTGAAGAAAAAAAAATTACATTTTTACCACAAAAATCTGGTTTTAACCCCAGATTTTACATTTTCATACAGGGAAATGGACAAAAATGTGTCACAATTTCTCCTGTACATGGCAATACCCCATATGTGGCCATACAGTGCTGCTTAGCCACACAGCAAGACTCAGGAGGGAAGGAGCATTGTTTTACTCTTAGGCCGGTGCCACACGGGGGACTACTGCGATCCTCGCATGACACTCAGCTCACGGCAGCACAGTGGGAGCAGAGTGTCATGCAAGTTGTCACGGCGACTGAGGTTCAATCATGCGATCGGATCTCAGCTGCAGGGGTTAGGCCGGCACTGAGTAGGGACGTGATTTATCTCCTTATTTCCTCTGTAGCCGGCTATTGCCATTCTTGCCCTGCACTCGCGTATATGAGCACAGTACAAGTTTGGACACACCTTCTCATTCAAAAAGTTTTCTTTATTTTCAGGACTCTGAAAACTGTAGATTCCCATTGAAGGCATCAAAACTATGAATGAAAACATGTGGAATAAAATACTTAAAGTGTGAAACAACTGAAAATATGTCTTATATTCTAGGTTCTTCAAAGTAGCCACCTTTTGCTTTCATTACTACTTTGCACACTCTTGGCATTCTCTTGATGAGCTTCAAGAGGTAGTCACCAGAAATGATTTTCCAACAGTCTTGAAGGAGTTCCCAGAGATGCTTAGCACTTGTTGGCCCTTTTGTCTTCACTCTGTGGTCCAGCTCACCCCAAACCATCTCGATTGGGATCAGGTCTGGTGACTGTGGAGACCAGGTCATCTGGCGTAGCACCCCATCACTCTCCTCCTTAGTCAAATAGTCCTTACACAGCCTGGAGGTGTGTTTGGGGTCATTGTCCTGTTGAAAAATAAATGATGGTCCAACTAAACGAAAACCGGATGGAGTAGCACACCGCTGCAAGATGCTGTTGTAGGCATGCTGGTTCTGGATGCCTTCAATTTTTAATAACTCCCCAAAAGTGTCACCAGCAAAGCACCACCACACCATCACACCTCCATCTCCATGCTTCACGGTGGGAACCAGCCATGTAGAGTCCATCCGTTCACCTTTTCTATAAAGACACGGTGGTTGGATCCAAAGATCTCAAATTTGGACTCATCAGACCAAAGCACAGATTTCCACTGGTCTAATGTCCATTCCTTGTGTTCTTTAGCCCAAACAAGTCTCTTCTGCTTGTTGCCTGTCCTTAGCAGTGGTTTCCTAGCAGCTATTTTACTATGAAGGCCTGCTGCACAGTCTCCTCTTAATAGTTGTTCTAGAGATGAGGAGTGTCCAAACTTTTGGTCTGTACTGTATATATAAACAAACATGATGAAATCTTATAAATTTTTGTCACAGCAATAGAAAAAAAATCTGAACTTTTTTTCCCTTTTCAATGTTGTACTTTAGTGACAATTCCAAGAAGACCTGTATGGAGTTCAAGTGCTTTCACTGACCCGTAAGGGCTCGTGCACACGTTGCGTAATTACATGCATTTACGCTGCGTATTGCACTGCAGCGTAAATTCATGGGTCCCGCATCACCTGCATAATCTATGTAGATTGTGCGCACGTTGCTTTTATGAACGCAGCGATTTGGGTGCTAAAATTTTGACCCAAATCCGTGCATTCATAAAAGCAGCCTGTCAATTGTTTCTGCGTTCTGGATGCAGCTCCCACTCTGTCTATGGTGGGGGCAGCATCCCGAGCACATGAAATCGGCTTTTTTTTTTTTTTTAAAAAACTGCATTTATTATGCAGTCTTTCTACAGCGATTTGACACGCACATGTGCTGTAGAATATTCTGCAGTTACGTGCACATGAACCCTAAGGCGGGAGAGGAAACAAACATATTTAGCACTAATGACATTTCAGAGGGTAGTGGTCAAGGACTGTCTACTGCACGATTACCAGATTGTATGGAAGGCTTTGTGCCTGCTATAGGTGGATGTACGTTAGCAACTTCATTTTGTGCCACTAGTAAAAGTCCATCTAGGCTACGATCACTTCCAGTTAGATCTGTTGAAGTGCTTGCTGAGCACGAAACGGCCGTCATCTGCTGTCCTGGACGTCTGTTTTTCCCTTCCCCCATGAATTTGATGTAACTTGCTGCAATAAAGGTATTTTTAGGCTGTTGCTCAGAGTGCCCGGCTTTCTTGTTTTTTTTCTGTGGACTATACTGTTTTCTGGCAGGAGCACTGCCTGTTGAGCATTAGCCACTGTTATACCTAAAGCCCGCTACACACGCTTCACTATATCTCACAATCAGTCGTTGGGGTCAAGTTGTAAGTGACGCACATCCGGCATCGTTTGTTAGGTATCTGCGTGTGACATCTACGTGCGATCAGGATTGAACGCAAAACCGTTGATCGCAAACACATCGTATCTTTGTCTAGAATTGAGCGTTTTGTTGCACGAACCTAGTCAATTTTAACGTGTGACATCCCTCATACGATTTTGGTGTCTGATGCTATGTGCGCAGGTGTGCGCTCTGCACCGCAGCTTAAAAAGTGTCTCACTGTAACCAATCATAGGCGCCGGTGGGCGGGTAAAAGCAGGGAATACGAGATTGTTTAATGGGCGGCCGGCTTTTTCAAAATAGTAAAATCCGCCGGAGCAGTGTGAATGCCGTGCAGCGCCGGAGATCAGGGATCGGTGAGTATGAGAGAGGGCTGCTCAATCCAGTTACTCAGGAGTTTAGCGGTCACCGGTGAGCCCTTCACTGGTGACCGCTAATCAGGACGCGGCACAGACAGAGCCGGGATGACAATGAAGACGGGTGAAGTTCACCCGAGTTCATTCTGACAGTGCGGCTCTGTCTGTGTCTGCTGTCATCTGCCATTCAGCTCTGCTACATGGCTGTCTGTGTCTGCTGTCAGCGGCCATGTAGCAGAGCTGAATGGCAGATGACATGGTAAAAACGCATCCCTACACATTACACACGCTTGTCAAGTCAATAAATAAAAAAAAAAAAAAAAAAAAAGGTGCCCAATGCATACGTCACAGAACACATGATCTAAAGGATCGCACACAAAATTGATCAATTTAACAGACTACTAACGCACGTGTGACAGCAAATGAACGACCTACGTGCAATCTCATAAGATCCCGTATGCAACCTGGGCGTGTCACATCGCAAATGCGATTGTACAACTAATTGCAACGTGTAAAGCAGGCTTAAGTAAGCGGCTCCTCCAGAGACGCTGATACACAGCGCCGCAGCCTGATTTCTGGAGCGGTCAGTGATTAGTGCCCAGTGTTCACGGCTTCTTCAGTGCTGTTTACCATCACTTCCTAGCTTATCTTTTTTAAAAAAGGAGAAGAAAATTTGTTTTACTCAAATTTTGCCCAATTTTAGATAAAAGTTTTCTAGCTGATGCATTTTTCAGCAGTCACTGAAAAAAATGAAACTGAATAAAAAATTAAACTGGATATAATAGGTGTGGGCCATAATCTTCACAACAGAGGATGTCCTGGATGTCCCTTATTTATACGGGAAAGTGATACTTTACCCTTTATTTGCATCCTGTTTTCAGGATCAACTCCCATTATTATTTTTATTTTTTGAAAACCTGGAAGAGTTCTGAAAAACGTACAAAATATTTACCACCAAGACACTTCTGAAGCCATAAAACATTTGCTCTCTAATTCACTGAAGGATGATCGTCACTCAAATTAATGCGTTTGAACAGCATCAGAATTCGTTCTTGTATCAGTGTTGAGGTCATATCGATGAGACAGATCGAAAAAATGTTTCAAACCAAAACATTTCTCTACTCTGTTCTCCAAATGACTTAAGGGGCCATTTAGGCCTCTTCAGAAGTCGACCATAGAGAAATTTCACACACATTAGTAACCCAAGAAGTAAAAAAATAGTTTCCTCCCAAAATGAACACATTTTAAATTGAAGCCTAGCTTCAGAAGCAAACAAGTTAGTTTTCCAGGGCAAGTTGTTGGCAATCCGTGTAACGCAGACTAGTCGTGTCCACCAGGGCAAAAGGTCTCCACTTTGTCTTAAAGAGGTAGACAGCTGCAGTGAGAAAGTTTAGGCTCATTGGCTACTTGGTCCAACAGCTGAGAACTTATTTGTTTTACAAGGTAATTCTATTTTTCTACGTAACTAAAGTTTATTAAGGAAGAAGAGGTGTCCGGCACTCACGTGTGTAAAACAATCCTTTATTCTTGATATAATGAAATCCAAACAAACATGGATAAAAGCTCCTTCTTACGCGTTTCGAGCATACATGGTGCTCTTAATCGCAGAATGACATGGACCTAATACGTATACATTTTATAAAATATACACAGCCAACAGAATTTAAATGTGTGAACCATATAATAAAAAAACGGGGCCACAACATATGAGTAAACAATTTAAACCTCTGATGATCAAAACAACAGCATTAATATAAATGACGTACAAAAAAATGCAAATTAGTGTACACATTAACACATGAATTGTTTTACATGACACATGCACTTACAGTATATCACAAGTGAGTACACCCCTCAAATTTTTGTAACCATTTTATTAAATTTTTCATGGTACAACCCTGTAGATACTACACTTTAATACAATGTAAAGCAGTCAGTGTACAACTTGTATAAGAGTGTAAATTTGGTGTGCCCTCTAAATAACTAAACACACAGCTCTGGCGCCCCTGAGGCTTCTGTCGCTACAAAGGTGCTGCACCTCATCCAGAGGTGTGGTATCCCATCCTAGGGTAAAAAAGGGGTCATCCACCGGTTCACATGACACATGCACACAGACTCATTACAACACTCCACTAAACCGTGGTTAGGGCCTAGTACAGCTGGACCTGTACAGTGGCTAGCACCGTCCCCGAAGTCAGTCTGGGGGTGGAGCTTAGTGGGTGAGGTGTCTGAGGTGAGAGGGCGGGACGTAAGTTAACAGTGTCAGAGGCTAGCGGTTGAGAGGGGTGGTGAGGAGACCACCGGAGTGTAGAGACCCAGGGGTCCTGCTTGACCCAGTTGACACAGAAGAAGGTATCCTAGAAACATGGGAGTGTGGAAGGCACCTGTGGGCATGCTCCACAGAACACTGGGTGGAAGGATCTGGCCGAAAAACAGGGACCCGGTACCTAGACTAAAAGAAAACTAACATACTCTTTAGTAACACCGGGGGCCTGGGTGGCTACAAGCATCCAGGGCTGAAAATCAGCACACGAATCCGCTGGAAGGGGGCCACAGAGGATCAGATGGCCAAGCAGGCAGAAAACCCGTTGAAAATAGGCGTCCTCTGGCTCAGGGCACTGTGTGTTGAGGCGCGGGACAAGAGGGCGAGAGTCAGCAAAGTAGAAAAGAGGGCGAGAGTTAGCAAAGTAGAAACGACCAGGAAAGGCACATCTGAGGGGTGCACCAGTATTGACCTCTCAGCTGCCCGGGATTGGCGGGAGCTCATCACGGTGGATCCCATACTGCGGGTGATTGCCGGCTTACTGTACAACTGTGGAACTGGTACCATGAGTAAAGACTTTGACTGCAACCCCCAGTGTCATCTACGTCCTTCCCGTGCCCTCTCACCCTCTCATGATCCCCGGGCTTCAAGCTCTACTTCTGGGGAGCAATATCACCTCAGCTGCATCATGATCATCTGCCCCAAGGAATACACAGCGCAATGCCACAGGTGGCGTCACAAACTTTTAAACTACAACTCCCATCATCACAATCATCATCCCTTTATTATTAAAAGACACCACCAGGGTCACGGAACCGGGCCACACCGCTGTGACATCACCGGACTAGTCTGGCCCAGTAACGAGTATCCCCCCCGGCCCTGGAGCTGGGTGTGTCACAGCCATTAATGTCAAAACAGCTGACAAGAAAAGGGAGTACACACCTAATTGAAAATGGCCAAATTGTGCTCAAAGTGTTAACATTTTGTGTGGCCACCATTATATTCATACACTGCGTTAACTCTCTTGGGCATGGAATTCACAGAAGCCACTGGAATCCTGTTCCATCCTCCATGATGACATCATGAAACTTGTGGATGTTGGAGACCTTGCGCTAATCCACCTTCCATTTTGAGGATAACGCAAAAATGCAGGGTTTAGGCCTGGAGAGATGCTTGGCCAGTCTGGCACCTTTACCCTCAGTTGCTTTAGCAAGGCAGTGGTCATCTTAATGGTGTTTGGGGGTCGTAATGTTGGAATACTGCCTTGTGGCTCAGTTTCCCAAAGGAGGAGTCTAAATAATTATGTTACAGTACATATTGGCATTCATGGTTCACTCAATGAACTGTAGCTCCCCCCAGCTGGCAGCACTCCTGCAAGCCCAAACCATGACACTCCCTCCACTATACTATACTGTAGAAAAAACACACTTGTCTTTGTACTCCTCACCTGGTTGCCGACACACACACTTAATACCATCTGAACCAAATTAGTTTATCTTAGGGGTGCTTCACACACAGCGAGCTCGCTGCCGAGATCGCTGCTGAGTCACGCTTTTTGTGACGCAGCAGTGACCTCATTAGCGATCTCGCTGTGTGTGACACTGAGCAGCGATCTGGCCCCTGCTGCGAGATCGCTGCTCGTTACACACAGCCCTGGTTCGTTTTCTTCAAAGCCGCTCTCCCGCTGTGACACACAGATCGCTGTGTGTGACAGCGAGAGAGCGACAAATGAAGCGAGCAGGGAGCAGGAGCCGGCATCTGACAGCTGAGGTAAGCTGTATCCAAGATAAACATCGGGTAACCAAGGTGGTTACCCGATATTTACCTTAGTTACGAGCCTCTGCAGCTCTCACGCTGCCTGTGCTGCCGGCTCCGGCTCTCTGCACATGTAGCTGCTGTACACATCGGGTTAATTAACCCGATGTGTACAGCAGCTAGGAGAGCAAGGAGCCAGCGCTAAGCAGTGTGCGCGGCTCCCTGCTCTCTGCACATGTAGTTGCATTACACATCGGGTTAATTAACCCGATGTGTACTGTAGCTATGGTAGGAGAGCAAGGAGCCAGCGCTCCCTGCTCCCTGCACACACAGCTGTGCGCTGGTAACTAATGTAAACATCGGGTAACCATACCCGATGTTTACCTTAGTTACCAGTCTCCGCAGCTTCCAGACGGCAGCTCCGTGCAAGCGCAGCGTCGCTTGCACGTCGCTGCTGGCTGGGGGCTGTTCACTGGTCGCTGGTGAGATCTGCCTGTTTGACAGCTCACCAGCGACCATGTAGCGATGCAGCAGCGATCCTGACCAGGTCAGATCGCTGGTCGGATCGCTGCTGCATCGCTAAGTGTGAAGGTACCCCAAGTCTCATCAGACCAAAGGGATTGGTTCCAGAAATTCAAGGCTTTAGTCTGCTTGTCTTCAGCAAACTGTTTTAGGGCATTCTTGTGCTTCATCTTTAGAAGAGGCTTTCTTCTGGGACGACAGCCAAGCAAATCAACTTTATGCAATGTGCGGCATATGGTCTCAGCATTTACAGGCTGAACCCCTCACTCCTTTAACCTCTGCAGCAATGTTTGGAGCACTCATACATCTATTTTGAAAAGACAACCTCTGTATATGACGCTGACCACGTGCACTCATCTTCTTTGGTCTACCAGGACTGTACTGAGTAAACCTGTCTTGTGAATACATGTGGTCTTTGCCACTATGCTGCAGCTCAGTTTCAGGGTGTGTTAACATCTTCTTATAGGCTCATCTTGATAAAGAATGACCATCAACTTTTTTAGAATATTAGATATATCAAAAAAATCGTTGTTATAGTCAGAAACCCCCCCCCCCAAAAAAAACTTGGTTCTTGAAAGTATTACGATATGATACGATACCATAATTTCCCACGGGATCAATAAAGTGTATCAAAGCAGCACAACTTAAATCATAACATGAATTACATAATTGACAAGACAGTAGAGTCGACAGAAGAACATTATACATTAGATTAGGACATACACAGCGGATGAACTGAAAGTAGAAAAAAATAAAGTAGACATTCACCTTGAGGATTTAACACTAAAGTTATTGTTGTACATTCCCATAGCAGTTGGCACAAATTATTTCCTATATTTTTCCTTCTTACACCTCAGAAGGATTAGCCGGTTGCTGAAGGTGCTCTTCTGTCTCATGAATAGCTCATATAATGGATGTGCATTATTATTCATAATCGCCATACACTTTTTCAGAGTTCTTCTCTCCACTACCTCCTCAAAAGAGTCCAGATTGCAGCAAACAGCGGAGCTTGCCTTCTTGATAAGCTTATTCAGCTTATTAGCATCAGAGACGCGCACACTACTACCCCAGCATATGAGTGCAAAAAAGATGGCACTTGCCATTACAGACTGGTAGAACATTTCTAACATTTTGCTACACACATTAAAAGATCTCAGTTTCCTTAGGAAATACAATCTGCTCATCCCCTTCTTGTAGACCATCTCTGAGTGGCATCTCCAGTCCAGTTTGCTATCAAGGTGGACCCCCAAATATTTGTAACTCTCCACCTGCTCTACCTCCTGACCAGCAATAGTGATCGGTAAACATTCAATCTTTCTCCTGCTATAGTTGACTACCAACTCCTTAGTTTTCTTAACATTTAGTTGTAGATAGTTACCATGGCACCAATCCACAAAATTTGACACCACCCTTCTATATTCCTCATCCCCCTGGTCCCTCCGAGTACATCCAACAACCACGGAGTCATCCGAGAATTTTTGAAGGTGGCAAAAATCAGAATTATTCTGAAAGTCTGATGTATACATTATATTTATTTTGGTATTGCAAAATATAAGAGCGATCTTTTTGATCTACAATTTGTTTTGCTCTTGTGACAGACCAAATTGGCTACTCAGGTAGGGAAAGGTGATGTTCCAAAATATGGCACTCTAAGATAATCAGTAGATTTGGAACAATTACATTTAATTTGTGTAAAGTCCTCAACTGGAATAACATGGTTAGGGTGATCTGAAGTTGCGAACAATGTAGTTTTACTAGTAGTACAGTTGCGAAAAGAGTTATTAAGTATGGTTTCTGTATTAATATCACTCAAAATATGTAAATCCACGTAATTTCTAAGGCAGAGTGGGGGAAAAAATAAAGGATAAATAAAGACAGAATTGAAAGAACAATTGAAGTCTGTCATGGCCGCCACATCTCTGGACCAGATGATGAGCAAATCGTCAATGTAATGCCCATGCCAGACAATATGAGAAAGAAAAGATTAACTAGAACTGTATAAATACTTGTTTTCCCACCATGCCATATACATGTTAGCTAACTATTGACTAGGAAATGTAGCCCAAATCGAAGCGCCAGACTTTTGAAGGTAAAACGAAGAATCAAAAAGTTAAAAAAAAAAAAAAAAAAAAAAAATAATACTTGACCAAAAAGGAAATAGCAAGAAAATAATACAAAATTGTAAGTTCAATGTGTACTCCGTGTAGGTATGAAAAAAACATTTAATTGCTACCATTGCAAAATCCTGGAGGTATGGAGGTGTGACGCCCCAGGGCTGTGGGGTACTCGGTCCCGGGCGTGTGGTGCGCAGGGGGAACAGTCGTGGTCGCAGCCGATGCCCGTTCCGTAATCCAGGGGGGGGGGGACGACGCTCCGATAAAAGGAGTGAAAAAGAAAAGAAAAGAAAAGTTTTTGACTACACAACTTGCGGTGTGGCCAGGTTATTGAAGCTGCCGATGAAGGGTCCTGCTGAGACTGGTGGGGTAATGCAGCTTAGGTGTTTTGGGCCCTCCGCAAGCAGGGCTAGGCCCCAGCATTGGATGATGAGGGGGCTACAGTAGGGGACAGTAAGTATGTGTACGGAGGCGAGAAGGAAACAGTCCACACCAGTATTGCAGTTTCAACTTGCCTTTTTACTTTGGCTTGGTACCTGGACCCGCTGGTACCGGTTCCAGATATTCCCACTCCCCGTGTTCTCCATGCCAGCTGTGACCTGGGGTAGCGGTCCTCCGTGCACACTTGTTTGCATTGGGCTCCCGTGGCTTAGAGCTTCTGGGGAACCCCTCCATTTCAGTCTTGGTCCTATTGCAGGCAGCCTGGACTATTTAATAGGTGGACATCTGTCCCTGATCTCAGGTCCCCTCTTTGCTGCTGATGTTTCAGACTGTTTGGTTGGTGAGGGACCCTGGAGATCCCCTCACCTGGAAGATTTAATAGTTGACCATAAAGTATCCCGCTGTCCTAGGGTCTGCACCCCGCCTTGTGCCGAGTCCTGTGAGCCTTGGTTCCGTACTTCCACAGGCGCTCCGCGTTTCCTGGAGTCCTATACTTCCACGGGTGACCCATGGTTCCTGGAGTCCCAGGTCCTTACTCCACAGTCCTGCTCTCCTTTACAGCGTCCCGTTCTTACTTTACTTTACACCTTTCTTTCTTTACTTCACTCCTCACTCTCTCACTCCTAACTCTCGTCAATCCTTCACTTCCAACTCTCTTCTTCACTTCCTCCCACCAACTTCCCAACTGACCACTGGTCCCTCCCCTTGCTGGGTCTCTCCTTACAGATTGGCTGGCAATTAGCCAATAAGTGCCCATCCCTTTTACCTGTTGCTAGGCAGTCTCCCAGTCTGAAATTGGGGTTATGTATGTGGCCTGAGGGTGCTGGTGTGTTGACTGGCACGGATATTCCAGGTTTTGGGTTTCTAAAGGTTACATTTTGTGGCACCTGATACCTCAGGGGTGCTACAGAGGCATACAGTGAGCAGACATCAGATGTGATATTATCATGACTATTTTAGGCGAGTAATGTATGAATGGACACCACCATTCATACATTACTCGCCTAAAATAGTCATGATAATATCACATCTGATGTCTGCTCACTGTATGCCTCTGTAGCACACCTGAAGTATCAGGTGCCACAAAATGTACCCTTGGAAACCCAAAACCCGGAGGTGACATCGGATACATTCAGAGGCTGGAGAAGGCTATTCACCCATTTGCATAAGTTCTCATTAAAAGATTCTATTTCAAAATATATTGGACAAAAGATTGGGAGCAATAACCTCTATGTATTTCCGGAAGGGAATGAAAAATATCAATGGTCGGATGTTCCATCATTATATATTTCGACTAACACAAAGAATAAAGCTGTCTAATCAATTTTACTACACGGTGAATGGCACAAAAACAAAAAAATCCTTAATTTCTTGTTTTTATTCATTGGAATACCTTTTATACGACCTTTTATGTGGGCTAGAATAGAACCAGTTCAGACTATGAGATTAGGAAGTGCCGGCAATTTTTCTAGTTTGTAATATGGAGTCATGTCCTTTGTCTGTGCACTCCTCCCAGTTACTTCAGGTGTTTTTAATTTCCTTTTGCAGGTTCTATTCTAGCCCATATAAAAGTTCAGTTTGGACAAGAGAGGCATACAAATTAGAGTAAGACCCAGATGAGAGTTACACCTTGATGTTGGTATCTCGGCACAAGTAAATTTGGCCACTTTTATTTGCTAAGTAACTCATTTTTTTCAAAAAAATATTTTCATGTTTTCTTGGCAGTAATGCGTGTTCACATTCCAATGTTTACCATATACATTCTTGTTTTTACTCCTTCCCTTTACTTGAGTGCAACTGCTATTTTGGATACAAATGTACAACTCTTACAGTTTGAGAGTTCTACTTTTTTTTTATATATACTAATAGGGTCTCAATTTGTTGTCGTTAAGATCTCTGTTGTCTGCGGTCACTGAATGGATATTTTATTTATTTGTTTACTACCACAGGAGAAAAAAAAAATCTGGTTAGGCCATGTGACAATCAGATGGTTACATGGCTGAAAACAGTTACTTGAATGTTCCCCTATGTTACCATCACTTTGGCTTGGTTTTCATTTGTTGGAACAATGGAAGTTTCCATTAAGTGACTAAGGACAAATCTTGGAAATCACAAGGAATTTAAAGGGAACCTGTCATCAGAAATTTAGCTATAAAGCTAAAAGTTTCCCCCTCTGCAGCTCCTGGGCTGCATTCTAGGAAGCTTCCTATAGTTTTTGTGGCCCCTTTTATTCCAAAATAAATACTTTACAAACTTGTACCTTTTCGTATGCAAATTTCTTAAATCTTCCATGGGGGCGGGCTGCCTGATGTACGTTGCTGTCCTCCTGCCGATTTACGCCGCCCCCGAACGCTGAATTTCAAACCTCAGGATGCCGCCCCTGGGCGCCCGTGGTCCCGCGCATGCGCTGTGCTACTGTAGCGGTGCCGTGCACTGTGTGCACGTGTGACCGCTAGTGACACTTTGCGTGGCACGAGGTTATGGGCGGCGCTGTGAGTGTCATCAGCAAGTGCCGCCCATAACCTCGTGACCACACTTTCCCCTCTTCCTCCAGCGTTCTGCGCAAATGCTCGCTGGCCAGATGACCGGACGTCACCTCCTTCCCATCCTGCTCAGCAGCAGGAAATAGATGGGAGGAGCGGACGGAGCAGTCGTTGCCCGCGCAAAAGCGTCACCAGCGGTCACACGTGCACGCAGTGCACGGCACCGCTACAGTAGCACAGCGCATGCGCGGGACCACGGGCGCCCAGGGGCGGCGTCCTGAGGTTTGAAATTCAGCGTTCGGGGGCGGCGTAAGTTGGCAGGAGGACAGCAACGTAGCCCGCCCCCATGGAAGATTTAAGAAATTTGCATACGAAAAGGTACAAGTTTGTAAAGTATTTATTTTGGAATAAAAGGGACCACAAAAACTATAGGAAGCTTCCTAGAATGCAGCCCAGGGGCTGCAGAGGGGGGAACTTTTAGCTTTATAGCTAAATTTCTGATGACAGGTTCACTTTAAAAGATTCAAATTGTATCCACCATACAATTTTTTTTTCTTTAAAAAAAAAAAAAAAATAAAAGACAACAAAACACAAACAATATCTAACACATACTAATTTAATAGTTTAAAAAAAAGTGATGTGGATTAACAACCTAAAACTGAATATAGGGCTTTAGAACATTTGTATGAAGATACATTTTTCCCATTGCTATCCAAATAACCATTGCGGTCCAAATAACATTACTAACTACAGTAACACAATAGCATCATAAGACAACACAACATCCTAAATATTTGTCCCACTTCTAAAGAAAGTAGCTAGAAAAGCCTTTATTCTACCCAGCTGGCATATTGCCCTCTAGTAGTAGTCATTGGGCAGACTACATGCAACAAAGTGATTAATGAGATTGACAAGGCCTTTATTAAAATGATTGGGGTCACAGCAGAAGCTCAAGATTTCTATAACAGCCGAATTTATCAAATTTCATTGTGAAAGGGCACTATGAAGCTCATGTTATTGACTGTTAGGTGGCCGTACTTCAACTTTTGGAAAGGAGCCATCCTAGCGATCTGTTCTCTCAACCCAAGCCATAAAACACTTTCCTTATGTACTTCAGGCTAAGATAGTGGCTCTTTGTAAAAATACAAGTAGCAAGAAAAAAAAAATATCAGCTCATTTGAATTAGAAGGAATATATGACCATCCATGGAACGGAAAATGTACATTTAGATTGTTTTGTACAGTTAACAGATCACACATCAGTATTACTGTAGAGATAAAATAAAAGGTAAAATAAGCTAGACTAATAAATTAGTCTGGTTATTGGGTTTGCTTCCTGCATATTTTGTAGCCAGATGCCACCAACCAATTCCAAATGCTGTATGCTTTCATCAGCAGGAGCAAGCTCCATGTTCTCCCTGTTTAAGCAGTCACAGACCCTTCCAAATAAGATACAGAGGGCACATAATGGCTGTCACAAACCAGATCCTCTCAAAATCGGCCACTCTTAGGCCCTATTCACACATCAGTATTTGGATGCCACAACCAAAAGTGTCTCCAAAACATAGAACAGGTGGAAATCTTTCTTGTTTTTTGCTGTAAGTTCCACTCCTGGCTTTGGGAAGGAAACAACAAAGTAAACATACTGACGTGTGCAGGAGACCTTAACATAGAGCACTGCAGCGCGCAACATAGAACAGAAGGTATAGGAAGCGGTATGTATGCAGCTTTGTGCCTAAACTGGTACCTAGCGGGATTATGATCAAGGAGGAGCAAGAATCCTCACTGAAACTACAGGGATAGGAAAGGGATAGCTGAATGCTTTGTATCTAGAGTGGATGTAAGGGTCTTTTCATGATGATCGAAGAAGTAGATGGTCTGAACTTACAAAAGGGGACACAATCAATAGCGGAAATGGAAGGAACAGCAGAAAATCTCAGGGTGAAGTCTATTTTAATTACTTCAAAAGTGTAGGGGTGAGACAAAATCTCAATTAACATGAAAGTCTAGGCTCCTACATCTACAGTGGCAAACTTTTTGTTATTTTCAGGGGATCAGGAATATTGTGCCTGGCTGCCAAATTTAGAGCTGGCTTGTAGGCACAGCTAAGGTTTTTCTAAGCATGCATTTAGCAACACAGAAATGATGTACTTTTAATGGAGATATTTTTTAAAATTAAAGGGAACCTGTCAGTTCAGATAAAGCTATTGCAGATGGGGGTTAATTTTAAGGATAATAAAGTTATGAAGGTGCCCAATACGGAAAGTGCGGTACCCATGAGAAAATTAACTTTATTTCTCCTGGGAGCCGCCAGCTTTCAGTTGTACAGGTGTGAACTCCCCAACACAAACTGACAGCCTGCTCAGTAGTGAATCAGTGTAGAGTCGGCTGTCAGGGTGGGCTTACAGTCGCTGCTCACAGTATAGTGAGCAATGACTGGCCGCACCAGTATCACTGTATAAAAAGCTGGCAGCTCTTGGGAGGAAATGTTAGTTTTCTCCCAGGAAGCGCACTCTTAATACAGCAGCTATGCACCTACATAACTCTCTTAACATGCAGATTAACCCTATATCTCCAGGTTAGTAGCATTATATGACCTAATAGGTTCCCTTTATCCTTGGTGATTCAGTCTGTACTACCTGCAGACTATTTCTGACATATATAATGCTGGGCTTTCCTTTCACATACATTTTTTTCAAGCTAAACTCCAAATATCCTAAATCCATTATCCATTAAATGTAAATATTAGTACTAACCTGTGCACTTTGACCTGAACTGTGTGCATTCACCTTTCTGTTTCTTTCTTCATCCGATAGGACAGTAATTCTGTTTTGTAATTTTAGTGTGGATGTAATTGTTGTAAGATCCCCATTACTTCTGCTTTGTCGTGGTAGTGCGGCTGAATCGGTTTGATCCACAGAAGTTAATCTGTTATTCTGTGTGTCCTTTCGATAAGGTAGAGAACTGTAGCTTTGCCTATGGACACTTTCAGATGGTGCAGTTGGGCTGGCAAGGCTTCCAGTGGTGTTTTGTCTTTTGAAGGGCAGTTTATAATTTTGTGTATGTGATTTCTGTTGACAAATCTGTGATGGTCTCAATAAATGTTCATTGGATTTTCCCAAATTTTTACTGAACTCATTTAGATAAGTTGTATTGCCTTGAAGGCCAAAGGGTAATGCACTATCAACACTTCTTGCCCTTTTTCTGTCCTCTGGATTAATCCTATTCCGCTTGGCTGATCTGCCTCTTCTCTGAACAGGAATATTTGAATCAAATTTTTCAATTAACTCATCAACTCCAGGAATACAGCCAGTGTCAATATCACGACCAGTTCCAGGTATAAAAGGTATATATCTCCGGTTTTCATGTCGGTTAACATTATCAGCATAGATGGCATCTTCTTGCTCTTCTATCCAGAATTTTTGCAAAGAATTAGAAGAGTTTGGAGTTGTTGAGGAACACGAAGACCTACGTGATCGAGATCCCTCAAGGATCGGGCCAGCAGAATCTTGTCTTCTAAACTGGAGAACATCTGGTCTGGTCTTTCTAGATTCAGTAATGGTTATAGAACTTGTACTGTATGGTGAGCAGTTACTGGAAGTAAAAGACTCGGAAGTACAATTATCACTAGTACTACTTAAAATACTAGAATTATCCAGTGGAGATTTCTTGTGGTTTTCTTGCTTGGTCGACAAGTCCTCGCCATCGACCATGTTTGCTGATAAACCTTTTACAGCTGAATCTTTATGTAGAGATGAAAAAGGCATATAATTTTTCTTGTTTTCTTTTTCTGTTGGAGATAATGTTATTGTGCTTGTAGAATGCTTAGAATTGTCCATGTTCAATGAGTGTCCATTTGGGTCATATGGTTTTAAAAGCTCAGGATGTCTTTGAAAATTTAACATGTTTGTTTTAAGGGGTCCATCTTTAAATTCCGAAGTCCCATTACCTGAACGTCCGTAGCTGACTTTATTTGAAGAATTAATAACTGGTTTGTATGGATTTTCTGGGAAATCTTCGTTCTTTACGGAATTTTGACTGATGTTAGAATTCAGTACTATTCTGCTTTGAGCAAGACAATCTGTTTCAGACATAGATGCATTATGTGAAGCATGCCCTTCTTTATTATTTAGAACAATAAATGGATGGCCATCAATGCCTTGGACTCTAATGCTTACTCCATAGGAACCATCTGTTGCATTTTTGGAATTTCTTACTTTTCTTCTCTTGTCTTCATTATTTTTGCTTAAAAGTGCAGGATCTTTTGGACGATATTTAGAATCAAAAAGGGGATCCATAATTTTGTCTTGTTACCACCTTTAAAAGAAAAGTAAATTAATTAAAATTTTGAGATTTGCATATATCCAGAAGAGATTACTAGTTTCTGGGATTTGAATACACTATAAAATTAACAGATCAATATTAGATCGATGGGGGGCTGAGACCCGACAAGCCCACTGATCAGTGGTTACCAACTCAAACACCAGCCAGATGTTACGTCCTACTCTCTCTTAAATGCAGCCTGCTAAGATGCAATATTTCCATCAAAGGGAACAGTTGAGTAGTTATCCGTGGCAACCAATAGAGGCTCTTCTTTACTTTTTAAAAGTTGGTCTGAATGAGAAGTAGAATTCAATTTTTTGATCAAAACTGCTATTTTTCTGATATATCCCCCAATGTTTCTCAGTATGCCCGAGTTAGAAAAATGAAGAAAAAATGCTGTGCTCTGAGTCTTAACTCCTTCTCCAACATAGAAGTGAATTCCTCATTCACCTTCTAGCCTGAAGTCAATCTGAGACTGAAATGAGCACATGGCAGACTCTACGCACACATACCAGTGTCACTGAAAATCATTTACCTAACCGGTTTGCAGAACTCGCCATACTAGAAACCAGCTGCAGACTGTTGTGTAAATGCTCTGTAGGATAGAATGTGTAGGTGTGTCCACGCGCTTCTATCAAGATTACTGTTCGTGCAATCATCTACAAGACAGGCAAAAGAATTTATTTGGGAGTCAAATTGTGGTTTACTCTTGGCAAGCAGCTGTCCACTGAATGAAGGGAGTAGACCATGGACAGCACTTCCCTCAGGAAAGTTGATAACTCAGCAAATGTTTCCAGTTGCTAAGTACCATGTATACACATCACTTTATCAGCTCCCATCCATTCCAGCAGTGGGAGAACAGCCCCCGTAAACTCTGCAACAGTGGAAGCCAATAACACTGCAAAATGTTATACTTGTACTACGAGATATGCACAGCTGTACATCTATGCAATATATTTTATATATATATATATATATATATATATATATATATATATATATATATATATATATATATATATGATATATATGATATATATATATATATATATATATATATATATATCATATATATATCATATATATATATATATATATATATCTGGCACAAATTAAGAGACCACTGCAAAATTGTCAGTTTTCTGATTGTTCTCTTTATAGGTATATTTTTGAGTAAAACGTAAAATTGTTTTTTTTATTCTATAAACTACTGACAACATGTCTCCAAATTTCCAAGCAATACATTTTGTATTTATTTTCTGAAAATGAAAAATGGTCAAAATAACAAAACAGTACATTGCTTTCAGACCTCAAATAATGCAAAGAAAACAAGTTCAAAATAATTTAGAAATAACAATACTAATAATGTTTTAACTCGGGAAGAGTTCAGAAATCAATATTTTGTGGAATAACCATGATTTTTAATCACAGCTTTCATGCGTCTTGGCATGCTTTCCACCAGTCTTTCACACTGTTTTTGGGTGACCTTATGCCACTCCTGGTGCAAAAATTTAATAAGCAGTTCTTTGTTTGATGGCTTGTGACTATCCATCTTCCTCTTGATTACATTCCAGAGGTTTTCAGTGGGGGGCAGATCTGGAGATTGGGCTGACCATGGCAGGATTTTGATGTGGTGGTCCTTCATCAACACATTAATTGACCTAGCTGTGTGGCATAGCACATTGTCCTGCTGGAAAAAAACAGTCTTCAGAGTTGGGGAACATTGCCTGAGCAAAAGAAAGCAACTGTTTTTTCCAGGATAACCTTGTATGTGGCTTGATTCATACGTCCTTGGAAATTCGGAGACATGTTGTCAGTAGTTTATAGAATAAAAGATCAATTTACATTTTACTCAAAAATATACCTATACAGCAAAAAATCAGAAACCCTGAAAATTTTCCAGTGGTCTCTTAATTTTTGCCAGAGCTGTATATATGTAAAAGATAAAAAGATATACTACATTATTACAGTATTTTAGAAGGGCTGCACTACTACGGAAGACATGGGACCTACCCACCCAGAAAATTATACCATCAGTAGATGGATTACATCTTGCCATCTGGATATAAAAATTAAGCACCTTTTAAAATGAGTTATATGTTCTAGTGGCCATTATATGCTGCCAAACAGTGGGGGTTCAATACTGAGACCATCAGTCAAAATGCCTCTATGACGTGTGTGGTTTCTGAATGAAATGCAAGCATGGAGAAGAATTCTGGCTCAATAGTAAGTCTGGTGGTCTTTACACCATTCAGAACTGTGTACAGATCTATAGACTTGCCAAGTCATGAGTAGACTATAGAGCCCGTACGTCACTGTGTGCACTGCTGCAGTAGCTGTGCACCTCACAATAGTGTTTTGACCTGACCAGACCACTGACCAGCAGCTTATAGCAGCCACTATACATATGTGAAAAAAATAGTTTCAACTCCTTCAAGCTCTATGGAAAATACAAAGTGGCCATAAAATAACCTAAGGTGTTTGGAGCCGTGTGCAGCTTGACCCAGTGGATAGAATTGGCTGAAAATTGGTTATGTGAGCAAACGGAAGGCATCTTTAAGAAAATTTTATACCAAAACTCCCCACCAGGTGAAAAAGTGGAGGTGTACACAAGCAGCCAAAAAACCCTGTGCCGATAATTGGAGATGTCACAATTGTTCCACAGACTAGCATAACTGTTCAATATGGCTGCCATCATGCAAAGTGATCATGTTCATCCTATGCAGAACATGCTTGCGTGTAAAATGTCTGGTGGGATGCTGTGCACTGCCAAATTGATGCAATCTTTCAGGTCAGCCAGGGTGTTGACATTTCCCAGATAAATACGCTCTTTCAAGTGTACCCACAACCAGAAATCACAAGGATTGAGATCGGGCGAACGTGGTGGCCATGGGTTAGGGAAGGAGTGGCTCAAAATACTGTCATCAGAAAAATGTGCACACAGAACGTTCTTCACACAATTTGTGATGTGAGGAGGTGCTGCATCATGTATGAGGGTGGTCGTGTGAAGACACTGCCGCCGTTGGGAGTTGTGAAACAACCACTGTTTCCAGCATTGTCTGGTATCTCACTGCTATTACGGAACAGGTAACAACCCAAGATGGCCTCATTTCTTCATTAAAAAACGGGCAGAGGATGAATGATGAGCTGAGGCCACACCAAACAGTTACCTTTGGTGAATGCAGCGGAATCCCCTCAACCGCATGCGGATATTTGGTAGCCATATGCGACAGTTTTTTGTGTTCACCGTTTCATTTAGGTAAAAATGCGCTTCATTGCACTACAAAACATTCCATGGCCAATTGCCATCCACTTCCACTCTCGCCAGAAACATGAATGCAAATGTCATGCGGGTATCACTGTCACGAGGAAGAAGATGTGATGATAGCTAATTTTGCCTGCAAGACCTTTCGGAGAACTTTCCACACTGTCCTGTACAGGAGCTCCAATTGCCTGGAAACACTGCGTGCACTGCTGTTCCCGGCAGGGTTGTTCGTGCCCTGTTCCACAATGGCAGTGGCTATGTTCTCCAAAACCTCTCTGCTTACCAGTCATCACCCACGCCCTGGCTGAACACTCAGTAACCCTGTTGCCTCAAAACATGTCGTCATCATCGGTCTCAGTGAATTGACAGCTACATGTGTGAAGGTCTTTCAAATGACAAAAGGCTCTCAGTACAGCTGTAGCATTCCTGGCATGCTCATAAAACAACCGCACTAACAGTGCACCATCCGGCAAAGAGACAGGCATCTTGCAGAGTGAGTTGCAAGGCGCGCTCAATGTACTGCGCCACTTTTTCACCTGGTGGGCAGTTTTGGTATAAAAAAAAAATTTAAATGCCTTCTGTTTCCCTATGCCTTGAATAGCATACAGTTAAGTCCAGAAATATTTGGACAGTGACACAAGTTTTGTTATTTTAGCTGTTTACAAAAACATGTTCAGAAATACAATTATATATATAATATGGGCTGAAAGTGCACACTCCCAGCTGCAATATGAGAGTTTTCACATCCAAATCGGAGAAAGGGTTTAGGAATCATAGCTCTGTAATGCATAGCTTCCTCTTTTTCAAGGGACCAAAAGTAATTGGACAAGGGACTCTAAGGGCTGCAATTAACTCTGAAGGCGTCTCCCTCGTTAACCTGTAATCAATGAAGTAGTTAAAAGGTCTGGGGTTGATTACAGGTGTGTGGTTTTGAATTTGGAAGCTGTTGCTGTGACCAGACAACATGCGGTCTAAGGAACTCTCAATTGAGGTGAAGCAGAACATCCTGAGGCTGAAAAAAAATAAAAAATCCATCAGAGAGATAGCAGACATGCTTGGAGTAGCAAAATCAACAGTCGGGTACATTCTGAGAAAAAAGGAATTGACTGGTGAGCTTGGGAACTCAAAAAGGCCTGGGCATCCACGGATGACAATAGTGGTGGATGATCGCCGCATACTTTCTTTGGTGAAGAAGAACCCGTTCACAACATCAACTGAAGTCCAGAACACTCTCAGTGAAGTAGGTGTATCTGTCTCTAAGTCAACAGTAAAGAGAAGACTCCATGAAAGTAAATACAAAGGGTTCACATCTAGATGCAAACCATTCATCAATTCCAAAAATAGACAGGCCAGAGTTAAATTTGCTGAAAAACACCTCATGAAGCCAGCTCAGTTCTGGAAAAGTATTCTATGGACAGATGAGACATAGATCAACCTGTACCAGAATGATGGGAAGAAAAAAAGTTTGGAGAAGAAAGGGAACGGCACATGATCCAAGGCACACCACATTCTCTGTAAAACATGGTGGAGGCAACGTGATGGCATGGGCATGCATGGCTTTCAATGGCACTGGGTCACTTGTGTTTATTGATGACATAACAGCAGACAAGAGTAGCCGGATGAATTCTGAAGTGTACCGGGATATACTTTCAGCCCAGATTCAGCCAAATGCCGCAAAGTTGATCGGACGGCGCTTCATAGTACAGATGGACAATGACCCCAAGCATACAGCAAAGCTACCCAGGAGTTCATGAGTGCAAAAAAGTGGAACATTCTGCAATGGCCAAGTCAATCACCAGATCTTAACCCAATTGAGCATGCATTTCACTTGCTCAAATCCAGACTTAAGACGGAAAGACCCACAAACAAGCAAGACCTGAAGGCTGCGGCTGTAAAGGCCTGGCAAAGCATTAAGAAGGAGGAAACCCAGCGTTTGGTGATGTCCATGGGTTCCAGACTTAAGGCAGTGATTGCCTCCAAAGGATTCGCAACAAAATATTGAAAATAAAAATATTTTGTTTGGGTTTGGTTTATTTGTCCAATTACTTTTGACCTCCTAAAATGTGGAGTGTTTGTAAAGAAATGTGTACAATTCCTACAATTTCTATCAGATATTTTTGTTCAAACCTTCAAATTAAAAGTTACAATCTGCACTTGAATTCTGTTGTAGAGGTTTCATTTCAAATCCAATGTGGTGGCATGCAGAGCCCAACTCGCGAAAATTGTGTCACTGTCCAAATATTTCTGGACCTAACTGTACATACCAATTTTCAGCCAATTCCATCCACTGGGTCAGTCTGCACACGGCTCCAAACACCTTAGGTTATTTTATGGCCACCTTGTGTATTTAGCACTAAGCGGGTCAGGGTGTTTGAGTGGCATCTACCTCTAACAGCAGTGACTGAAGCTAGCTCTGATCGCTGCTGATCAACCATTTATATCCCATGGTAATCACCAACATTTACATGACTGTGACAAAATTGCGTGGTCTCAATGGTTAACAAGGCAGCTGAGAGACTTCTGAAGACTGCCAATGCTGCCATCTTGGTACTCCTATGCGCTTCATGCGAGACTGATTTGTCTAATAGACTAAAATACTTAAGTATTGTAGTCTAAGGCTATGTCCACATGAAGTTTTTTTGAGGCGGCTAATTGAGTTTTGTAATGGAAACCACTGCAGGACCCTCCTATGGGGAGTTTTTGGAGTAGTTTTTTGTTGCTTTTGAATGTTCTTTCAAGCGTTATTGCTCAGTTCCATGGCAGAAGCATTTACCATCAGGAGTCCGTTCAAAAGAAACAACATCTAGTTTTTCTCCCACCAGGCATTTTCCAAAACCTGAAGACGGAAAAAAATGCTCAAAAGAAAGAATGAACATATGAACAGCTTTCTAGGAAAAAAAAAAAAGCCTTTCAAGCAGGTTTATTTTTGTTTTTTAGTGATTTTTCAGGTGACTTTTCAAACGGGCTAGCTACAAAAGACTCCTGCAAAAATGCTGTGTGAACATACCCTTCTTGATTGAACATGCTCAAATCCCCTATGACGGACTAAAACAAAGTGTATGTATAAAAAAAAAAAAAAAGTTAAAAAAAAATAAATAAGTGTATTCGCTACTGCCACGCCCAAATGAAAAATTATATAACCCACATGGCAAAAGTAATTAAATTGCCATATTTTGGTCAACATTACTATCAAAATGTGGGCTGTACCCCAGAATCATATCTATAGATATAGCTTCAAAGTAAGGCCTCTGCCACATTCACGTGAAATTCACGCACGTGCCGAGAGACACGTATTTCCCCTGCGTGTTGCGTGCAGGTAAGTACGTGTCTCTGGTACGTGCGGGCCACGTGTGTTCTACGTGTGCTATCCGCGATAGCACACGTAGAACCGGTAATTATTATACTCACCTGGTCCTTCCTGCTGTCCGCGCTGCTGTCCGTGGTGCTGATCCTCGGTCTCCAGCCCTCCCGTCTCCCTGCTGCTGCTGCTGCCAGGCAGTGAAGTGAATATTCTATGAGATTAATGAGCGGCGGTCGGCAGCAAGAGGCAGCAGCGGCAGAGACAGGAGGGCAGAAGAAGGTGAGTTAATGTTTTTTTATTTTTCACTGACATGTGTGTTTTCTCCGGCGCGTGTCACACGGGACCGCATCCACACTACACCCGTGTAGTACGGGTGCGGGCCGTGAGACACCCGTGTTGCCGGCGAAAAAACGGACATGTCAGCGCTTTGAAAAACGCACACACGTACAAACGCACACGGACACACGTTCCGTGTGGTTTTACGTGTGTGTGCCTGCTACAGTAGGGTAGCATTGCTGAACGTGTCTCCGTACCGCCGGTACGTGTAAAAAATGACAAACACGTGCCGGCGGCACGGATGTGTGTCACAGGCCTAAAAAAAAAGTATGGGTTTTTAATAATAAATAACAAAATGCCCCCCCCCCAAAAAAAAATAAAAATATAAGTTTAAGCCACTAAATTGTAAAAACAAAAATTAAATAAAGGAAAAAAAAAACCCAAAACAATCACTGTAATCGCACTGAAGTGGATAGTCATTTTTACAGGCAATTTTTCACTATTTCACTTCTTTTCCCGTTTTCCAATATAATATAAGGAAAAGTAAATGGTCTCATTCAAAACTACAGCTCCCACAAAAATAAATCCCTTATACTGCTATGTCAATAGAAAAAAAAATAAAAATAACGTTATGGCTATTGGAAGATGAAGAAAAGATGAAAATGCAAAAAAATAAAAAATGGACTGTGTCCTTAACGGATTACAGGGAACCTCTCAGCAAGTTTTCTCTATGTAATCTGAGAGGAGAATGATGCAGGGGCAGAGATCCTAATTCTAGTGGTGTCGCTTGCTGCTTTGCATGTTGACATTTTGATGCAATTACTTTTCTCTTTGCTGCTGATGCAGCAGTGCTCAGAATACAGAACCCTCTAAAACCTCACCCACATTAGTGATTGACAGCTTTCTGTGTAAACTATACATGGAGAGAAAACTGCTAATCAGTGGTGCGGTGGTGTTACACAGAGACATGAGACATCTAGTCCTGTAGTGATAATCTCCTGTTGATAAAAAACTGATTTTATTGACACAACCCCACACAGACTATTGAGTGACATATTAATGGAATCAGGCTCTCTGTACCTTCATCATGCTGCTCTTAGATTACACAGAAAAAACATGGTGACAGATTCCTTTGAAATGACAGTTATCTTTTAAGATACTAATTTTGTCCCTATATTTAAACTAATGGCTAACTCGCCTTTCAACTATGGTGACAATATCTATTTTCTTATTTTGTGAATAAAAGTTTGAGTAAACTAGCGGAAACTCCTTTATCAAAATACTGAGTTTCCTTCAGGCCTCTTTGTAGATCCCCTTAAAGTTATGGCCGATTTATCCATCAAAGTCATATACACAGTATCACAGTAAATGAAAAATGGAAGAAGTTTAATGTACAGATCAAATGATCACTTATACAACTTTAAAATAGAGATCAATGGCGAATACAGTATTACCTTGAAGAGAAGACGCGTGTATAACTAAATCTGAGGACATAGAAAGACTAAGTATTTATTGCAAGTTTGGCCATGCTCACATCAGGCTTATAGCCTGTTTAGCATATTCATTTGACATTTACAGTAAAAATGTATAGAACATTCTACTAATTTTACCTAATGTGTATAGGCATGGTTTTTTTTATAGTTTAACACTACTGAATATCTGCAATTAAACCCATTTTCTGAATAAGGTTTTTTGATAGTTGGGATGTAGCTGTGGTACGGTTTTAGTGCCATTTTTAGTACCAAGGTGCTATTGTTTGGTGGGAAATCCAGCTGAAATGCTCTCCTGGGGCTCCCGTTACAGTGATATGTTACGCAAGCCCTGTGCACACTCAGCAACAAGCTTCACTCTTGCCTCCATTGGACAAATCTAACATAAAGAGGAAGTCAGAGTTGCGGCTTGAAATTTGATATGTTAAATGGTGTGGGGGGGGTGGGAGTGAAGCCAGTGGTACCTGAATGCTGACATCGCTGTAACGGTGCCGGCACTGAAGGGGAGTATACAAGTTGATATTTTACCTGGGCAAATATACGGATTGAGAAAGGGTTGTCTGAGTAGTTGACAAGCACTTTAATGCTAGTTAGGCTCAAAGATTATACAGCACAGATATTTCAAAATATTTGACTTTAGCCATGTTGCAATAGGAGAGCGTTTCTCCTAGTCACTATCAATTCAGATTGTGTCAGCTTATAACAGCTTAAAGGGGTTGCCCATGCTTCGGACAAAAATCTCCAATAACTATGCGACTGGTGAATAGTATGCCATCACGACTCCATATGCATGTAGATTGTCACGTGACTACATATTTGAGCTCATAAACAGACTAGGCGTCTCCAGCTTCTCTCAATTCACTTCTTTTTAGAGAAGCCGAATGTGTCTAATTGGCACGTGACTGCAAGCATGCAAATCTCATATGAACTCCAGTGTGCATGACCGGAAGTGTGGGGCATTCTGATCCCGTGCACTGACCCTAAGCCAGGCAGTCTGAAGCAGTGATAACGGACACAGGTACGTGCGGCATCACCGATGACACTGGGCAATGGGCATTGAATAGCATGTTAGCACACCCCTGTGGGTGTGATAACAGGCCAATAGGGCGGAATGAGTGCAGGAACTAAGCCCTTGCAACTAGTCCCTGCTCACAGAATATCATAAAGGATCTTTACAAATAATTTTTCTAAAGATCTCTTGATCTATGCTACTACAGCCTTGGATGGTTAGGCAGGTATGTATGAGCAATATGCACTCAGAACTGCTTGTGGTTCGGGGTGCATATTGCACCTGACAGGTTCCCTTTAATTAGAAAGTAATGTAGGTGCTCCTGTAGTGAAATCACCCAGCAATGTCCCACTAGCACAGGGGTCGGGAACCTATGGCTCACGAGCCATATGTGGCTCTTTTGATGGCTACATCTGGCTCACAGGCAAATCTTTAATAAAAAAAAATAAAATACCATATTTTCCGATTTGTAAGATGCACCTTTTTTCCCCAAAACTGGGGAAAAATGGGGGTGCGTTTTACAAACTGCATATGGCTTACCGGGGCGGCAGTGGTGGTGCAGGGTCGGCAATACAGCGGGCTAGTGGGGTGTTGCGGTGGCGAGCCCGCAGTAGCCGGCGGACTGCTTTGAATCTTCCGTAGTTGATGAGATTGACTTCAAGAAAATGGCCACGGAGGCGGCGCATGCACAGATTGACGCAATGGACTTAAAAAAAAAAAGTAAAATGGAGTCTTAAGTCCATTGTGTCAATCTGTGCGCGCGCCGCGGACACTTTCTTGAAGTCGATCTCACCAACAGCGGGAGATTCAAAGCAGACTGTCGGCAAATTAATGACGTCCACCGCCGTGACACACCAGGAGCCCGCAAAAGTATAGCTGACCCTATTGAGCCTGCAGCACCCTGCCTCCTGGGACCTTTTACACCGCTCCACCACCGCCGCTCCCCCCTAGTGAGTATGGCTCTCACAGAATTACATTTTAAAATATATGTGGCGTTCATGGCTCTCTCAGCCAAAAACTATCTTGACCCCTGAACTAGCAGAATGCTTTTCCCTTCCTTAAACTTTTAATACTCATCTTCTTTCGGCTTGAACTTTCTGCCCCATTATTTTAGCATTGTACACAATACGGTCACATACTTTGCATAACCTGGCATGTCAATCATTTTTAATACAGAAAAAGAGGTTATGCTATATATTAGAATAAAACAATAAATCCCTTATTAATATAGTAGAAAAAAAACAAAAACATAAGATCTCAACTCCTGTGGACACAAAAAGTGATGCAGATTCTAATGTGATGTTAAACCAAGGATGACCTGTAAATCACGGGACTGAAAACAAAATCATACAAATAAAATGCGGAATGTCAACAAGATAGAACAACAATAAACTAATAAACTAAACTGAAAGAATAAAAAACAATGACCGATTTATTGCCAGGAATGTAAAGAATCAAGCCCCTGTGTGTGATTATAGCTGACTTAGCGCAAGAATATTTACCATTATTAGTCCATAAACCAAGCCACGTCAGTCTCATATCATGAGCAATTATATAAGCAACTCAAGGAAACCGGTAGCACATGCATGACAATGTGGTGACTAAATACACATACAAATGTATATATAACAATAGTATCTAGCTAAGTTACATAGGAAATGTTCTACTTTTTAATAATCCGTATTAAGTGTGGAAAAAAAAACCCACTGTACCGGTATATCATAGACAGCAAGACTTCTAGGCTAGCAACAGTGTAAAATACTGTTTAGATAAAGAGCCCAATTTATATTCTTTCAAGTTCCTTTTTCGTTTATTGTCTTGTGGTATTTGGTGACTTTTTTTTTTTAGACAATTTTTCAAAAAGGTGCAAGCAGGTCATGAATTTTGCAAAAATGCCATTTACATTTTTGTCTTTAAATTTTTTTTATTTTTTTTTAAATCTTTTTAGAGCATAAAGTCATATGCTCCACTGAGATGATGCAAAATTTGAGGAAAAACCTTCAGGCGAATATTACATCACTTTAGGGGACTCTGGCATACTTATGAACAAAATTCCTGCAATTTTGTTGAATAGGCACAATTGATAAATTGGCCGCAAACATCTGGAAAAAAATAAACACTCCTATATTGGTGAATATTTCAAAGAAAAAAAAAAGGTGCAAATTAAATTAAGAATTATACGCAAATTCTAAACAAGCTAAAAAAACAGCAAAGACTAGAAACTAGACAAAAGAAGGCGCAAATGCAATAATGAATTGGGCTGACATTAATAACTGTTCTTAAAAGGTCTTATTGTCCATTTCTTGTAACTCAGGTGAGCAATTGCCCATATACCCCTAATCTGACCATTCCCCTCACTAACCGAAGACAAGTGTGGCGCCCCTGAGGCTCTGGTCGCCACAGGGTACTGCACCTCAATTAAGGTGCAGTATCTATCTCAGGGTAAAGTGGGGGGTTAATCACCGGTGTTCCACATTCACACACTACATACAGCTAAGGAGCCTTCACATAGGGTGGGTTGGCTCAGGGTAGGCAGGCGGGTGGTTATAATGGTCATGGGACTTCCCGGTCACTGAAGCCAGCCACCTAGGGGGTGGGTTCCACTTTGGGTAAAAATAGACACAACACACATCTAGGGCAGCAGAGGAAACAGACCCATCTGGACCATAATTCTGGCAAGACATCTTTGCAAAACATGGACTTTAATTGGCCCGGGGCTTGGAGCGGGAGCTCAGCCAGGGTACCTAACTGCTGAGGGGGACACCCTAGAAATAGGACACACTCTCTCCTTCTTTCTCCAAACACCGGAGGTGACCCCTTACCAGATCTGGCATTGACCTGAGCCCATCATAGCAGTACCAGGCTGGCAGCTGAAGTTGTGAATAGCCTACACCCTGAACCCGCAGAGTATGTGTTGGCTCATCCTTACCGGCGCCGCCACCCAGCGCTTAGGCGCCAACGGCCATTACCTTCCCTTTTCATCCACCCAGGGCCCGCTCCGCCTATGGGGAATGATACCATGCCGGCTGCCTTAACACCTGCCCCAGAGAGGAATTCTGCAGCGGTGGCTACTGCTGGCCGCATACCACAGGTGGTGTCACGACAAACTCTCCCCAATACCCAGCTTCCCCCACCATTTACTGTACGCCTCTGGACAACGGATTCGACATCGCTTGACCCTACCCGAAATGGGCCGGCGACGAGTAGGTTAACCACCTGCCCCGTGGGGTGCTACATAAGCAGTACAGAATTTACATGTGGAAGGAAGAGGGAGAGGGAGTGATCCGGCACGAGTCCTCCTTAGTTTAAAACATTCGAGTTTTTATTTGTACATCTTTAAAAACATAGTGAAGACCGAAAAATAGCTTGCATGGTAAAGGCACAATTCATGAGGGCTTTACGCGTTTCGGACTGACAATAAAACCAACTAGTCCTTAGTCATAAGTGTCTCATGAATCCAAGAAAGCTACTGAAATAGACTTACTCATTAAGAGAGGAAAAGGGAGGGGTGCAAAAATGTGTGGAATAATGTGTTAATTACAACAGATGAAGAATAACGAATAACGAAGAAAGAGGTGAAAAGGAAGAAGCAGATGAATATCTGGAGGTTCTCTAGCTCTATTCGATTGAAACTACAGTTCCAAGTTGTAATAAACATATATTCAATAAACCTCGTTATATTCAGTAAATCCGTGTTCGGCTGTAAACACAATAATCCAAACAACAGATTGAAAAACCGTGTACATAAATACATAAGCACATAAACGTATGAAGGGAGGATGTATAATATATGGAATAGAAAATACCAATTCTTTGGCTAGTCATATGCAGAAAACTTGGATGAGGGAAGGGGGTGCAGGTGGTGGGGGGGGGGGGGGGGGGGAGAAGGGGAGGGGGGGGTGGGGGGGGGGGACATAATGGATATGATATATATTACTCCACTTATTAGATATGAATTATATACTTCACTTTATTCTCATTCGTGTAATTTCTGTTGCTCTCCCACTTATTATCTGCACCGCTCATATAACCGTTTATCTTATGGTAGTCACCTCTCGACTAATTACGAGTTAGATATCGAAAAAATGAATGAAAAAAACCGCATGAAAAAACACACTCATTGTGCCTCCTGACGAAGCCTTGGTGAAACGCGCGTCGAGGCCCCGCCCCCACGCCCGGACACATCCACCATCACTGCTCTGACATGACGCAAGGTAAAATAGATTAACCACTTATGCCCCCCTGCCTCTGGGACTTTTTTAGGGGATCCTACAGATCTCCTATGTACAATTGTCTTTCTCACACTGTCCCTTTGGACTCTCTACGGGCCAGTTTATACCTTGTTTATTCCCTCTCTCTATTGCTGCCTGTCAGCAGGTTGTGCCATCTGGTGGTGTGCCCTGGTATTGCTGTGGGTTGTTTCCTGGCAGGCTGTTTCCATCTAGCCTCCCTCCACTGTGTGTCCTGTATCACCTTTTGTATATTCAATAAATTTGTATTTCACTTTGATAATCCGTGGTCCTCTCTCTTTTGTATCCCCACCTCCACCCTTTGGTAAATTGGGGCTACATTATTTTAGGTTTCACACTCATTGTTAGTCAAAAACCATATGCGAATATTAGTGTGCAGGCTTGGCGACTTTGCCTACAACCTATATGGTTGAATTACGATATAGGGTCAGAACTTAGAGGTAAAAGTGAGACCGAGTCCAGGATATAAAGGATGGCCAAAGAAAAAATCTATTTGAAAATATCGTTGTAATAATCTCCGTTAATGTAGAACGTGCTAATAATAAATTCCAAAAATTTTTTTTTTAAAACTTTTTTAGGTTGGCCAGCCATTCCTGGATTATCATTCATTTTATTATTGTTTCTATTTGTATTCTATTTAATAATTGGCTGCAAATTAACGTATCTCTAGGTGGATAAGATTCATGGGGAATGTATAAAGTTGGAAATTATAAACCCAAATTATTCCCCGTTTATTTATGTTGACAAAAATATATATAAGATTATAGTACAACATAGAGTTAGTACATTGGGGATCACGATAATGGATATAATTTAATTATTCTCATTCTTATTAGATGTAAATTATATACTTTAATTTTTTCTCATGAATATAATTATTATTTTTTATTTTTTATTGCTCTCCCATTTATCATCAGCACTGATCCCATAACCGCTGATCTTATAATGATCACTTCACGTCTGACTGCAAATTGGGTATCGAAAAAATGAACGAATGAATGAGAGACCGGCATGAAAAAGGCATTCACATTATTGATTAAGGGACATATGCAAGTATTAGAATGCAGGCTTGACGACTTTGCCTGCCACCTATATGTTTGAATCGAGGTCCGAACTTGGTGATAAAAATGAGACCAAGTCTGGAATATAAGACGTGACCAAAGAGTAAATCTACTTGAAAAAATGGCCGTGATTATCCCCGATAACGTGGAACATGTTAATATTAGGTTTCCCTGCCCTTCCAGGGTTATCATTCATTTTATCGTTCATTTTGTCGCTACTCCCCTTGTATTCTATTTAATAATTGACTGTAAAATGGCATATCCTTGGATGGAAAAAACTCGTGAGGGATGTACAGGCTTAGAATTTATAAACCCAGTTTATTCCCCATTTTATTATGCTGACAAAAATTTATATAAAATTTATTTATAAGATTATAATACAACATGGGGTTAGCGCGGAAATACTTCAGAGCGTTGATATAATTATTGATTTCTATCTATTGTTAATTCCAAAAATGGAGTGTCCCTGATGGGGGGAGGGGGGAGGAGGGGAAGGAGGTGGGGAGTCGGGGATGGCAATGGCTGACCAATGATAGAGAGACCAGAAATGGCACTGGAAAAGCCTAAATAAATCAAGGGACGTGTGTAGTATAATAATTCACAGGCTTGGTGTTTGTCCGTAACTGGAATCCAAAATATGGGGATCAGCGCAAATACGGTCCTAAAGCGCAGAAACATTATTGTTAATGACACTATTTATTTAGGGATTAGTATATGAATCGTGGGGCACTAGGTAAATCACGGCTGGAAGGGGGGAGGAGGAGGAGGGGGTGGGGGGAGGGGGGGGGTGGGGGGAGAGGAAGGAGGGGGGGGGGCCCATATGATGTTCTAAGCTGGGAAATAGGTTCCATATGAGTTCTAATATATAGTTAGAAAATGAAACGTAAATCAGAACGATAATTAGAACCGCATGTAGCACGTATTATAAGATCAGCGGTTATGGGATCAGTGCTGATGATAAATGGGAGAGCAATAAAAAATAATAATTATATTCATGAGAAAAAATTAAAGTATATAATTTACATCTAATAAGAATGAGAATAATTAAATTATATCCATTATCGTGATCCCCAATGTACTAACTCTATGTTGTACTATAATCTTATATATATTTTTGTCAACATAAATAAACGGGGAATAATTTGGGTTTATAATTTCCAACTTTATACATTCCCCATGAATCTTATCCACCTAGAGATACGTTAATTTGCAGCCAATTATTAAATAGAATACAAATAGAAACAATAATAAAATGAATGATAATCCAGGAATGGCTGGCCAACCTAAAAAAGTTTTAAAAAAAAAATTTTTGGAATTTATTATTAGCACGTTCTACATTAACGGAGATTATTACAACGATATTTTCAAATAGATTTTTTCTTTGGCCATCCTTTATATCCTGGACTCGGTCTCACTTTTACCTCTAAGTTCTGACCCTATATCGTAATTAAACCATATAGGTTGTAGGCAAAGTCGCCAAGCCTGCACACTAATATTCGCATATGGTTTTTGACTAACAATGAGTGTGTTTTTTCATGCGGTTTTTTCATTCATTTTTTCGATATCTAACTCGTAATTAGTCGAGAGGTGACTACCATAAGATAAACGGTTATATGAGCGGTGCAGATAATAAGTGGGAGAGCAACAGAAATTACATGAATGAGAATAAAGTGAAGTATATAATTCATATCTAATAAGTGGAGTAATATATATCATATCCATTATGTTCCCCCCTCCCCCACCCCCCCTCTCCCCTTCCCCCCCCCCCCACCACCTGCACCCCCTTCCCTCATCCAAGTTTTCTGCATATGACTAGCCAAAGAATTGGTATTTTCTATTCCATATATTATACATCCTCCCTTCATATGTTTATGTGCTTATGTATTTATGTACACGGTTTTTCAATCTGTTGTTTGGATTATTGTGTTTACAGCCGAACACTGATTTACTGAATATAACGAGGTTTATTGAATATATGTTTATTACAACTTGGAACTGTAGTTTCAATCGAATAGAGCTAGAGAACCTCCAGATATTCATCTGCTTCTTCCTTTTCACCTCTTTCTTCGTTATTCGTTATTCTTCATCTGTTGTAATTAACACATTATTCCACACATTTTTGCACCCCTCCCTTTTCCTCTCTTAATGAGTAAGTCTATTTCAGTAGCTTTCTTGGATTCATGAGACACTTATGACTAAGGACTAGTTGGTTTTATTGTCAGTCCGAAACGCGTAAAGCCCTCATGAATTGTGCCTTTACCATGCAAGCTATTTTTCGGTCTTCACTATGTTTTTAAAGATGTACAAATAAAGACTCGAATGTTTTAAACTAAGGAGGACTCGTGCCGGATCACTCCCTCTCCCTCTTCCTTCCACATCTCTGCTACCGGTCAGGATAGACCGTGGGATCCCAGGCACCCGCAAGGCTGAGCAGTCCAGGCAGCAGGTGAGCTGAAGACTTTTTTGTTCATTCATTACCATTTGACAGAATTTACATGACATCTTTCCAACAACGGCGCCAGAAAAGTTTGTTTTTTTTTTTTTAAAAGAGATTAGGGATGAGCTGTTTAATAACAGTGGACAGAAACATTAGTGCTAAAGCATATAATTAAATGCTAGAGAAATGTTTCCTTTAGTGTTTCAGTCAACAGCCTGAAGAAGGTATTTTCCTGTTTTAGCATAACAATGCTCCAACTACAAAATAAGACATGTACAGCTGGTTTGCTTAGTCTGGTGTGATATGGTAAAACTTGACTAGCCTGCACATAGCACTGAACTCAACCCAACAGTAAAAGGAGGAGATTAAAAAGATCAAATAGGGGTAAGGTCTTTTCACTTAAATTTGGTGCCTGAATGGATAGATGCATATTCCCACAGACATGGCCAAACCTATTGGAAATCCAAAAATGGCTGGAAAAGAAAGCACCAACCTCCAGGAAAACAGCAGCCAGAATGCAGTATTTGATCGTGGAAAGACATTCATGCAGGTCTACGCCTTTTCTTGCAATTTGTTATTTCACCACCTTGTTATTAAAGAGAATGTGTCATCAGAAAATGACCTATTGTTTAAATCAGGTTTTTGAATTCTGTGTATACTATTTAAAAAAAAAATTGGCAAATGTTTTTTTCTTCTTCATATCACAATTTTAATAAAAATAAAAAAAAAGTAATCTTGCAAGTTTCAGAGAGTTTTCAGATGTCTCATTATCAGCAGAGGCAGGATTACAATTACAGGTAACATCTCTAAGCAAAGCTGATGAACACAGAATCCAGGCAATGTTAGAGCTCTCCTCCCTTCACAATAATCTTTGCATTTGCTCATTAAATTCTTCATTACAATAGACAGGGTCAGAGTCTGCTCATTATAGCTAGTTTACATGTGGTTATCCTGAAGCAATAAGAAGTTAGAAGGTAGATTGTGAAATGGGAAAAATGCAAAAATGTCTGAAAAAAATATATTTAACACAAAAACCCTAATGTGACCAGTTATCGACCCAGGAATTTAGTATTTTTTTCTATTGTGTTATTTTTTTTCTTCTCTTTCCAATACCCATAATTTTTGTCTTTGTACATCAACACAGCCTTATGAGAGCTTGCTTTTCCCAAGACAAGTTATAATTTTCAATGACACCCTTGATTCAACCATATAATGTACTAACAAAAAAAAAAAGGGAAATACAAAAATTTAAATTGCAGCAAAATTATGATACAAGAATACATTATTCAATGTTCTGTGGGCTTTGTTTTTACAGCGTTCATTGTATCTTAAAAAGCATGTGCCAAGAGGATTCTCCCGGTCAGTATGATTTTGATTTATTTTCTTATCTTTGTGGTGAAAAGAAAAAAAATCTGAAATTTGAAAATTAAATATATAATTTTTGTTTGTGATACCATTTTCCGAGGTTCCTAATTTTCTGTTTTGCTGTTTATGGAGTTTAGTGAAGGCTTGTTTATTTTGTGTACCCATCATGCAACACCAACATGGTGGTATTAGATTGGCTTTATGTTTGGAGGCGGTGTTTGGCTGCAAAAACATTTTGGAGCCAATGTCATAAAGAATCACTCCCATTAAGTTGTTTGTTTTTGGGTTTGTTTGTTTTTTTAACTAAATCTGTGACTATTTGTATGTACGGAAGTGTATGTTAATATTCTCCCCAATCACTGCCTTGTCCAGTATTCAGCGCGGTTTCAGTCGCCTTCTGAGTGACTTCAAACTATCTGACTACTGGGTTATGCAGAACAAGCACAGAGTGACCCAGAAGTATATTAAAAGACACACACCTAATTTAATAAGGAAAAGGAAAGCTTTATGGGAGGGCTCCTTAAGGGTAAATTCACACAGTGCGTTTTTCGTGGCGTTTTTCGGGTGCGTTTTTGCTCATAAAACTGCATGACTTTGCTTCCCCAGCAAAGTCTGAGTTTTCATTTTTGCTGTCTGCACACAGCGTTGTTTTTTTAGCTGCATTTTTGTGGTGCCCACAAAAACGCAGCATGTCAATTATTTTTGCGTTTTTCACTGCATTGTCCACCCATTGAGTTCAATGAGATGTTCAAAAACGCAATGAAAAACGCAAAATTGCAAATATAGCTGCGTTTTAGTGCATTTCTATGACTAAAATTGCAGCTATAAACGCAAGGGGTGGGTAGTAAAGTGACATGTACAGGAAGAGGATTCCTTCTGTCAGTAAACAGAAGCGTGAATCCTCCCGGTACCGCCACCGCTGCTTCAATCTCCTGTGCGGCGCCATGTCTGGGCGGGAGATGGAAGCAGCTGCAAACTCAAAAGTGAACAGTAGGAAAAAAAAAAAAAAAAGTCATACTCACCTGTCTGCAGAGTCCCGGTGCCATGTCCGCTCCCAGCTTCTCTCCCGGTACCGCCACCCCCGCTTCGGCTGTGTGTTGGCTCCCAGGCACGTCCGATGGCTGCAGGACCTGGCGGTGGATCACCTGATGTGGTGACCTGACGCATCAGCTGATTGTAAGTCTCGCGGTGACCCGGCTTTTTACCACCCGACCGGCTATCAGCTGATCCTGCAGTCAGGAGACTTCATCAGCTGATTACCGGCAGCTACTGCAGCGATCGGACGGGATCAGACTCCCGTCCGATCTCTCCGGGAGCTTCCGGTAATTAGCACATAAGTGAGTTTGGGTTTTTTTGCACCGATGCATCAGCTGATTGTATAAACGGCTTTTATACAATCAGCTGCTGTGTAATGTGATTCATGTCCTTTAACCTGACATCATCTGATCACTTTGCCTTCCAGCAAACCGATCAGATGATATTGGATCCGGATTGGACGGTGCAGGACCCTTGACCCAGGATTACAGCTGAGGTGGGTTCTTTATTTCAATAAAGATGGAGTCACTAATTGTGTTGTGTTTTATTTCTAATAAAAATATTTTTTTTGTGTGTTGTGGTTTTTTTATCTAGAAATTCATGGTGGCCATGTCTAATATTGGCGTGACACCATGAATTTCGGGCTTAGGGCCAGCTGATAATACACAGTTAGCCCTAACCCCATTATTAACCAGTGAGCCACCCATCACCTGGGCAACTGGAAGAGTTGGATACAGCGCCAGAAGATGGCGCTTCTATGAAAGTGCCATTTTCTGGGGCGGCTGCAGACTGCAATTCGCAGCAGGGGTGCTCAGAAAGCTTGGGCACTCTGAACTGCGGATTCCAATCCCCAGCTGCCTAGTTGTACCTAGCTGGACTCAAAAATTGGGTGAAGCACACGTCATTTTTTTAAAAAATTATTTCAGGAAATTCATGAAATAATTTTTTAAAAAAAAGGGCTTACCTATATTTTTGGTTCCCAGCCGGGTATAAATAGGCAGCTAGGGGTTGGGGGCAGCCCGTACCTGCCTGCTGTACCTGGCTAGCATACAAAAATATGGCGAAGCCCACGTCATTTTTTTGGGGGGCAAAAAACTCCTGCATACAGTCCTGGATGGAGGATGCTGAGCCTTGTAGTTCTGCAGCTGCTATCTGCTCTCCTGCATACACTATTGGATGGAGGATGCTGAGCCTTGTAGTTCTGCTCCCCCTGCCTCTCCCTCCAGCATACAGTCTTGGATGAATCATGCTGTGCCTTGTAGTTCTGCAGCGGTCTGCTCTCCTGCATACACTAGTGGAGAATGAAGAACATATTGAAGAAGGAAATGACAGACCTTTTTTCTTTTTTTTTTTTTATTCAACAATCTTTAATGGCATTGTTGACTGATAAAAAAAAGCATAAAAACGCAGTGAGCAAAAACACAGCAAAACGCAGCAAAAACGCAGCAAAAGGCAGCAAAACGCGGTAAAAACGCATGCGTTTTTGCAGCGATTTTTTTGCTGCGGGTGCGTTTGTGCATTTTTTGCCGCAAAAAACGCACAAAAACGCAGCGTCAAAAAAAAAACGCAGAGTGTGAACCTAGCCTAAGACCCATTTTCAGCGTAAATGAGAACAAGGAGTGATAATATGACCCTCAGGCAGCCCTGAATATCATCAAGTCTGTCTGGGATCACATGGAGATAGAAGGATTTACACAAGGCTACATTTGAAGAAGATCTGTGGTTAGTTCTCCAAGAGGTTTGGAACAACCTCCCTGCAAACTTCCTACAAAAACTGTGTAAGTGTATCTTGAAGAATTGATGCCAATTTGTAGGCAAAATGGTGGTCACACCAAATACTGAATTGATTTAGATTTCTACATTGTTCAGTCAAAATCTGAAGCCATGTTCACAGTGTTTTAGCCTATTGTCAGTGACTATGTCAGGGTTTACAACTGAAGCACTGGAAAACTAGCTCCGATAGGGACATTGATTTCATGATTCAGTCAGATTGTGCACTGTGACAAATTTCCACAGTATCTACCTATTCTAAATCCAGCACCAAGACATGGTTGACTGTATCATTACAGTCAATGGCCCAGTCAGCGCAAACATCTGACCTCACCGTTTTCCAGGGCTTTAGACACAAGTCTGTTGGAGCCATTGGCAGGCTAGAATGCAATATGAACAAAGCTTAACACTTTTATTTTTGAAAGAATTATTACTTTGCAGCAATTTTTGCACAACTGCCTAAACCATTTGCACAGTAGTGTATATCTTTACATAGAGCTGTGATTTTAAATCAGTAAATATATTAACATTAATGAACTGCTGTAGGGCACCGAATTAACAAACATAAGTAATAGACCACAAACCACAAGTTCGGCACCTCAAACCACAATCTTTAAACAAAACAAGTCAAAGCAAAAGAAAACTACCTGGTGTCCTAATAAGTGATTATTAATAACATTGATTTAATATCTTACCACTTTTATATTAACCCTCAAACTGGTAAGGTGGGATTTGCAACACCCCAGGGAAATTTTGTTCAACTGGCATTCATTGGAAAATGCTGGTATGATTCATCAATGTATTACATTTTCCGATACTTATGGGTGTCAAAAATTTGGTATACTCATGTGTAATCAATCACCAATAAGAAAACGATTAAAACAAACGTGATCTGTGCATTTTCTGTAAAAATTAGAGATTTCTAAACACTGGGGTATAGGAAGCCCCACATCACCAGTTGCATGACAAAAATCCCACCTCACAAGTGGAGGGTTAATTTAGTATAATCTAAAAATGATAGGTACAGTGCCTTGCAAAAGTATTCGGCCCCTTTGAATTTTTCAACCTTTTCCCACATTTCAGGCTTCAAACATAAAAGATAAAAAAATTTAATTTTATGGTGAAGAATCAACAAGTGGGACACAAATTTGAAGTTGAACGAAATGTATTGCTTATTTTAAACTTTTATAAAAAATAAACTGAAAATTGGGTCGTGCAATATTATTATTAAAGTTAATACTTTGTAGCACCACCTTTTGCTGCGATTACAGCTGCAAGTCACTTGGGGTATGTGTCTATCAGTTTTGCACATCGAGAGACTGAAATTCTTGCCCATTTTTCCTTTGTAAAAAGCTAGAGCTGAGTGAGGTTGGATGGAGAGCGTTTGTGAACAGCAGTTTTCAGCTCTTTCCACAGATTCTCGATTGGATTCTGGTCTAGACTGTGACTTGGGCATTCTAACACCTGGATACATTTATTTGTGAACCATTCCATTGTAGATTTTGCTTTATGTTTTGGAGCATTGTCTTGTTGAAATACAAATATCCGTCCCAGTCTCAGGTCTTTTTCAGACTCCAACAGGTTTTCTTCAAGAATGGTCCTGTATTTGGCGCCATCCATCTTCCCATCAATTTTAACCATCTTCCCTGTCCCTGCTGAAGAGAAGCAGGCCCAAACAATGATGTTGCCACCACCATGTTTGACAGTGGGGATGGTGTGTTCTGGGTGATGAGCTGTGTTGCTTTTATGTCAAACATATCGTTTGGCATTGTGCCCAAAAAGTTTGATTTTGGTTTGATCTGAGCAGAGCACCTTCTGCCACATGTTTGGTGTGTCTCCCATGTAGCTTATGGCACACTTTAAATGACATTTTTGGGGATATTTTTTAAAAATGGCTTTTTTCTTACCACTCTTCCATAAAGGCCAGATTTGTGCAGTGTATAACTGATTGTTGTCCTATGGACAGACTCTCCCACCTCAGCTGTAGATCTCTGCAGTTCATCCAGAGTGATCATGGGCCTCTTCGCTGCATCTCTGATCAGTCTTCTTGTCTGAGATGAAATTTTTGAGGGACGACTGGGTCTTAGTAAATTTGTAGTGGTATGATACTCCTTCCATTTCAATATGATCTCTTGCACAGTGCTTCTTGGGATGTTTAAAGTTGTGGAAATCTTTTTGTAACCAAATCCGGCTTTAAACTTCTCCACAACAGTATCACGGACCTACCTGTTGTGTTCCTTGGTCTTCATGATGCTATCTGTGCTTTAAACAGAACACAGACTATCACAGAGCAGGTGCATTTATACGGAGACTTGATTACACACAGGTGGATTATATTTATCATTATCAGTCATTTAGGACATTGGATCATTCAGAGATCCTCAATGAACTTCTGAAGTGAGTTTGTTGCACTGAAAGTAAAAGGGGACAAATAATATTGCACACCCCAATTTTCAGTTTATTCTTTTTTACAAAAGTGTAAAATAAGCAATAAATTTCGTTCAAGTTCACAATTGTGTCCCACTTGTTGATTCTTCACCATAACATTAAAATGTTTATCTTTATGTTTGAAGCCTGAAACATGGAAAAGGTTGAAAAATTCAAGGGGGCCAAATACTTTCGCAAGGCACTGTACAAAACTAGAAAAGGTCTATGAAAACGCAACACTAAGGCCCCCATTCAGACGTCTGTGATTTTTCTGGTACATATAAATAACGACCATTTTCATCGGGGTTTTTGATCCGCTTTGCATCAGTTTTTCACATCAGTGATTTTCTCATCTAGAAAAAATAAAAATTGCAAAGCATCTCCTATCCACCACAATGTTAAAAACGGACAGCACACAGATGACAATATGTGCTGCTCGTGACTTTCACACCCATAGACTTGTAAGGGCAATTTTACTATCTGACTCGGATCTGAATCAGACACGTCTCCATTTTTTTTGTTTTTTCGCACAGGAAAAAAAAAAAAACAAGAACATGTGAAAAGCACCTTGAACTCTAATGGGTACGTATTATATGAGTGATTAGAATGCCTACATAATTTATGGACAATGGAACGAGGCCGTCAGGTTGACGATAGGTATTTTTGGCCGGTAATTTTACGTTAGGCATGTCAATGCAACATGTGCAACATAAATTTCACAAAATTGTCAAATGTAATCCCGATCAAAGACAAAGATGAACAGGCAGCCAAGCCAACTAAAGGTGTCAGACGTAAATATTTAGTTTTTTTTCTAATATCTATAAAAGTTCCCTTTGGTGGTCTCAGAAAAAGTGAAGTTGTGTCCTGAAATGACATAACTTGCTTCTTTAATCTGCAATTTTACATCCAGCTATGAATTTGATAGGGAACTCTTCATGGTAACATACACACGTGGTCAAAATTGTTGGTACCCCTCGTTTAATGAAAGAAAAACCCATAATGGTCATAGAAATAGCTTGAATCTCACAAAAAAGTAATAATAAATAAAAAAATCTATGAAAATAAACAAATGTAGGTCAGACCTTGCTTTTCAACCATGCTTCCACAGAAATTTAAAAAAAAATAAAACTCATGAAATAGGCCTGGACAGAAATGATGGTACCCCTGAAAATAATGTGATAAAAGGGACATGTTAAATCAAGGTGTGTCCACTAATTGGCATCACAGGTGTCTACAATCTTGTAATCAGTCAGTGGACCTGTATATAGGGCTACAGATACTCACTGTGCTGTTTGGTGACATGTACCACACTCAACACGGACCAGAGGAAGCGAAGGAAAGAGTTGTCTCAAGAGATTATAAAGAAAATTAAAGACAAGCATGTTAAAGTTAAAGGTTATTAGACCATCTATAAGCAGCTTGATGTTCCTGTGACTAGTCAGTTGTACATATTATTCAGAAATTTAAGATCCATGGGACTGTAGCAAACCACCCTGGATATGATGGCACGAGGAAAATTGATGACAAATCAAAGAGACGGATAATGCGAATGGTAACAAAAGAGCCCAGAACAACTTCTAAAGAGATTAAAGGTGAACTTCAAGCTCAAGGAACAGCAGTGTCAGATCATACCATCCATCGTTGTTTGAGCCAAAGTGGACTTCATGGGAGACGACCAAGGAGGACACCATTGTTGAAAAAAAAATCATAAAAAGCCAGACTGGAATTTGCCAAACTACATGCTGACAAGCCACAAAGCTTCTGGGAGAATGTCCTATGGACAAATGAGGAAAAAAAAATGGAACATTTTGGCAAGGCATATCAGCTCTATGTTCACAGACAGAAAAATGAAGCATATCAAGAAAAGAACACTGTCCCTACTGTGGAACATGGAGGAGGCTCTGATATGTTCTAGGGCTAATTTGCTGCATCTGGTACAGGGTGTCTTGAATCTGTGAAGGGTACAATTAAATCTCAAAACTATCAAGGGATTCTAGAGAGAAATGTGCTACCCAGTGTCCGAAAGCTTGGTCTCAGTCACAGGTCATGGGTCTTGCAACAGGATAATGACCCAAACCACACAGCTAAAAACACCCAAGAATGGCTAAGAGGAAACCACTGGACTATTCTGAAGTGGCCTTCTATGACCCTGACCTAAATCCTATTGAGCATCTTTGGAACGAGCTGACACATGGCGTCTAAAAAAGGCAACCTTCAAACATGAGACAACTGGAGCAGTTTGCTCTTGAGGAGTGGCCAAAATACCTATCGAGAGGTGCAGAAGTCTCATTGACAGTTACAGGAATCAGATGATTGCAGTGATTGCCTCAAAAGGTTGTGCAACAAAATATTACGTTAAGGGTACAATCATTTCTAGGCCTATTTCATGAGTTTTATTTTTTCTACATTTCTGTGGAAGTATGGTTGAAATGACTTTCATTTGTTTATTTTCATAGATTTTTTATTTATTATTACTTTTGTCAGATTCAAGTTATGTGACCATTGTGGGTTTTTCTTTAATTAAACGAGGGGTACCAACAATTATAACCACGTGTGTATGTACCATTTCCCACCCTTTATTTTTTTTAACAACCTTCTTTGGCTACTACAAACGTCTTCTCCTCTGGAAATAATAGTACTGTGTTGTCATGGTGACGGACAGTCATGTGATTTCTAGCAATAGAAGGTCACAGCGTTTGGCTAGGCTAAAAGCTTCCTGACTTTCTATTGTTTCTACTGTTAATATTCATTGTAATAGGTAGCTGTCCTGCTGGATTTTAATCTCTCCCCTTTTGGAAATGTGGCGCCCCTGACCTGGTCAGGCACCACTGAGTACTGCACCCATGCTGGGGACAGTACAATACAGGTAATCCAGAAGGCTGACCGAGGTGTGACTACACAGGCGCATAGTGATCAGGTCTCACACATGTACCTTTGGGAGGACCCCTGGGGATCCCAGGAGGGGGTAAAAAGCCTCCATCTCCACTCAAGGGGTGTGGTGGAGAGCCTGGTTGCTAGGTGGCGTAGGCAAGAACAGGAGAGGAGGAGCAGTGAGCCGGTTCAGTGTGCAGTTCAGGGGGAGCAGACGTCAGGAGCAGACCCCTGGGGCTGTTGCAGTCTGACAGCGTCCGCGCGGTGGCTACCGACGGGGGAGAACGGTCACCTAGTAGTGCTACCCGAAATCCATCTTCAGCTAAAGAGAGAGCAACGGAGTGGGAAGTAAGGAGACTGCTAGGGAGTACCAGGCCCAAACGGGTAGTAGGTCCCAGTGCAGGGATAGATCCACCTTTCCTTGCCAAACCTGCTTGAGGGGGCACTTTACACCCCCAAGATCACACTACAACGTCCGCAGCCACGTCGCCACAGTTAGGGCCCATAGTTCACAGGAGGCAAGCAGCCGGAGTGTCCTGGTCCAGGCTACAAGCAAACGGACAAAACGAAGGGGGAGGGGAGAGAGGCTTCAGCAACTTCCCTGGGTGACCCCCATAGGGACTAAAAGTCGGGGTTACCCCAAAACGCAAAGGGCTAAGGAAGGCGAGTCGGTAGTCACCCTCATCAGTCAGCCTGAAGGACACCTGGTTCCAGCCTGGTTCATCCCAGCTACGCCCGGGTTACTCACCCTGCCATCAACTGTGAGTAAAACCCCTGAAAGACATTCTGCTTGTGTGGAGTTATTCTGCGCCTTGTGGTTCTACACACCTACACACCTACACAGGGCCCTGGGGCTTGCCTCACTCTCAGGAGGCTATTACAACTGACTGCACCCACCATCAGCCCCAGGCATCCCTTAACCTGCAGCGGCGGTCCCCACTGACCGCAATTCTGAGAGTGGCGTCACGACAATCCTAAAAGAAGATCTCCTACCTGTGACCAGACTGTTCCATCCAAGTGGAGTCCCTGAAGGTAATGCACCGACACTGCACATGCGGGGCTTCACAGAAATAGCAGGATCTCGCCTTCAACCCAGGTGCTGATCATCAGTACTCTCTTGGTGCTTAAACACTCCCTTGTTCTCTGGACTGGTGCTAGTGATATTATTCAGTTCATTCTAGCTCTAGTTGCAAGCAGGTGGCTTGCTTTCACCTGTAGTATAGTTGCTAAAGCTTTGTTGAACTCCTGCCCGAGTCATCTATGGATAAAAATTTCATGCACTTTCCCGTGTGTGTCCTCCTTGTGTCCAGCACTAGGGATAGCTTGGGTCAGGTATCCGGCTCAGCGCATAGGTGCAGACCCTTTCTAGGGTGGTAAGGGACCCCAGAGACCAGCAGTAGGTTTGGTCAGGGGTCACCATCTCCACCTTGCCAAGACTCAGGGGTCCCCTTCCCTTAGTACTTCCCCGAACCTAGCGTGACAATCCTGTTCTGCAAACCTGTGTTCTTCAATAATTGCATTGCCCTTCAGCACTTGTGTGTTTAGAGTTTCTAGCCTTGCCAAGTACCAATATCCGTGATATTTCAGATTGAGGTTACTTCATTTATGTGATATTAACTTTGTATGTGCTAATTTAAATACCACTGGAAATGGATTAGGAAGCTTGTGTACGGCTATTTATTTCATGTCACAGAACCCAATTATTTTTAGCAAGGTTAATAATCATTTATTACTGTTGTTGTTAATAAACATTCCTTCCAGGTTGCATACATGCTGTCACATAACTGCTGGAACCAGCCAGCAAATGGAGCCAAATCCTTCTTGCGATTTTCTCGCATTGCACTCGGACACATGTTAAACAATGAGGCAGCTCCCATCTGCTATTTTTTTTCCTCAGTCCAAATCGTACTGAGAAACAAAAAAAAAAAAAAAAAAAAAAAAAAAAAAAAAAATCGCAGCATGCTGCGTTTTGGAGAGTTTTTCGCGCGAGTCTCTCCAATGCAACTCTATGGGAGCGTGAAAAAAATGCATGTCACACGGACCGGCACTCACACCATCCTAGTGACATTCGTTTTTCTAAATACATTAAAATCGCATGTTTCTCAAAACACTGGAAATGAGTGAGGTCTCACAATGTCGGACAATCATAGAGATTGACCGACATTGTGAGACCTCACTCATTTCCAGTGTTGTGAGAAACATGCGATAAATGTCAGTCGGTCTCTCCCTCTCGGTCTCTATTCTCTCTATGTCAGTCGGTCTCTCTCTCTGTCCATATCGGTCTATCCCTCTCACCCCCTCTCTGATACTCACCGGCGCGGCGCTGCACGGCGTTCATACTGCTCCGGCGGCTTCGCTTTTGAAAAAGCCGGCCGCTCATTATTCAATCTCGTATTCCCTGCTTTACCCGCCCACCGGCGCCTATGATTGGATGCAGTCAGACACGTCCCCACGATGAGTGACAGCTGTCTCACTGCAAAATCACAGCTGTCGGTGGGCGGGTCTATATAATGCAGTAAAAAAAAAAAAAAATAAATAAATTTAAAAAAAAAACAAAAAAAACGGCGTGCGGTTCCCCCCAATTTTAATACCAGCCAGGGTAAAGCCACATGGCTGCCGGCTGGTATTCTCAGGATGGGGAGCCCCACGTTATGGGAGCCCCCCCACCCTAACAATATCAGCCAGCAGCCGCCCGGAATAGCCGCATCCATTAGATGCAACTGTCCTGGGACTGTACCTGGCCATCCCGAATTGCCCTGGTGCGGTGGCAATCGAGGTAATAAGGAGTTAATGGCAGCAGCCCATAGCTGCCACTAAGTCCTAGGTTAATCATGGCAGACGTCTCTCGAGATACCGTTTATGATTAACCTGTAAGATTAAGAAAATGAAGACATACACCCAAAAATCCTTTATTTGAAATAAACAAAAAAAAAAAAAACAACCTCTTTCACCACTTTATTCAAGACCCCAAATACCCTTCCATGTCCGTGTAATCCACAGAGGTCCTTCGACGCTGTCAGCTCTGCTACATCGGAAGCTGACAGAGAGCGGTTACAGACCACGACCGCTCTCTGTGAGCTCCCGCAGCGACTGAAGTGAGTAGCGCTATCAGTGATGACATCACTCAGGTTACCCCGCGGCCACAGATCTCAGCGGAAGGACTTCAGCTGTGGCCGCGGGTAACCTCAGTGACGGCACCGCTGATCGCGCGAGCTCACTGCGGTCACTCAGGGGATTTTCGGTCACCGGTGAGACCTTCACCGGTGACCGAAAATCAGGCCATGCCACACAGACAGAGCCGCGGGATGACAATGAAGTCGGGTGACGTTCATCCGACTTCATTCTGATCGTGCGGCTCTGTCTGTGGCTGCTGTCAGCAGTCATTCAGCTCTGCTATATGGCTCTGTCTGTGGCTGCTGTCAGCGGCCATGTAGCAGAGCTGAATGGCAGATGACAGCTGCTGAGAAAAAAAAAAAGAATCACACACACACACACATTACATGCTCTGCTACCCTGGAAACAATTAAAAAAAAGCATCGCACTTGCATTGCACACTGACCTAACGTGAACTAAAATCGGCCGAGTTTTTTTCATGCAAAATCGGACCGATTTTACACGCATAAGTGTGTTTCCAGCCTAGCAGTGCGTTCATTACACACAGTTATGATTTGGCGAGCAGCAGCACTTGCAGGAGATATAATTGGGGATAAACAATCCCTTTAAAGATGTGCATGCCTCTTAATGAATTCAGTGCATCTTAAACCAGTGGACCTTTCATTAATTCTGTTTTCCAAAACTCCAGTCTTAATGAATTGGGTCTTTGTTTGTTTTCATTTTCTTAACGAGCCATTGTTTTCTATTCAGGAGCATAGTCAGAATGGTGAAATTGCTGTAAATAGCTGGGGTTGCAGGTTTCACCAGTCTGTTGTGTGTCGCAGACTTCAGGTTGAGGTCATAGACTTTCCTGCCCAGATGAGGAGGATGTGGAAGGCTGGATACGAGCAATCTGCTTCCTGTTCCTGATTGGCAACAGTTGTGAAACTTGTTCTAGTTTTAATTCTGCTACCCGAAACCACAGAAAACAATTAATCTCTTCAGTACAAGAGGAATTACTCATTTCAGAGCCAAACGGGAATGTAAATAGTGAGTTCCTCTACATTCATATACTGTTGGCAAAGCTCACAAAAAGCAGCATATTCTGCACAGGTGACAGAATGTCAAAGTTATTCAAGGCACAATGTGGCACGTAAGAAAGGAAGGAGACGTGGGCGTTATTCTCATGGCACAGTAGGCGCACAGTGGCACAAGGAGTAGGAGCTGGACTACAGGCCTCCATGGACTACAGGTGCCACTGCACGGAGAGTAGCTGTATGTAGAATGCACACACATTGAGCATGCCATGATTTTTCACACCACGAGTTTTCATTATTTTTTGACAGAAAACATCAAGGTGTAATCAGACGCACACAGATTTAAAGGCTTCATTCACTTCTATGGGTGCCCTTTAACAGCTCCATATAAACAAAGCTCTATGCTTGAGGCATAAAAGGTGTATTTTTTAGCTCTTTTTTTAATGACCGGAAAAATAATGTCCTTTTTATTTTCACAAGGAAATTGTAACAAACAAAAATGCTAAGTCTAAACCTATTAAGACCACATTGAAATACACATAAGGCCTAAGCCACACAGCATCAAAATCGGATGTTTTATCGTATTCCACTCGGATCAATATTACTCTATGTGCCAGCACCCATGAGCGATTATTTTCTCAGCCCTAATCGGACCGAGAAAACAATCGCAGCATGCAGTGGATGTAATGCTAGTCTTGTTTCTCTCGCATCCATTCAAGTCTATGTGGCAAGAGAAAAATCGCACTGCACTCGCAGAACACCGGTGTACCACGAGTGCAGGCGAAAATTGCAATAGCCGGATACTGAGGAGAGAGGGAGATAAATCCCTCCCTCCCCTCCTCAGCGCCGGCCCGCCCCCCGTAGCTGAGGTCCGATCGCATGATCGGATCTCAGTCGCAGTGACACTCGCATGACACTCAGCCTGCTGTGCTGCCAGCGTGAGCCGAGTGTCATGCGAGGATCACAGTAGATCCACGTGTGGCCCCAGTATAAGTCTAAGGCTATGTTCACACGCTGCGTTTTTGCTGTGTTTTTTCTGCAACAAAACCTGATCACTTGTAACTAAAAAGCTGCTTCCAAAAAGCAGGTTTGCTGCATCATTTGTATACAGTACATATTTAAATAAAGTTAGTTTCATTCAACACAAAGGCAGCAAAAAAGGCAGCTGTGCTCTTTGCCCTCACTACTTTCAATAGTGAAAAAAAGCTGCAAAAAAAACTGAAAGAATTGACATGCTGCTTCTTTCAACAACGCAGCAGTTTTCCCCATTTACATCAGGGGGGAAAAAAAAAAAAGCAAGTTTCTCAGAATCTCAGATTTTGCAGGGACAGTAATAAGCAGCTTTTTATTTGCATTAATTTGCATAAAATGCATACAAAAAATAAAAAAACACACCAGAAACGCAGTCTGAACATAGCCTAAGGAAACACAAACATAAAAATTTATATTATATATACAATATATATATATATATATATATATATATATATATATATATATATATATATATATATATATATATATATATATATATATATATATATATATATATATATCTCATTGAAGCAGTTTGTTTTCTTGTACGCAAAAATGCAACATGTCCTCGGCGTCGGCATGGGCACGCAAAAGATTTTTTAAAAACAATAAAAAAAAAAAAAATGACAAACACGAGGATGGCATCTGGGAGCTGTCCGATATTGTAACGGGTCCATACACTTGCATTATTGAGTTTTATCCGACATTCAGATTAATAATCAGACAATTCTGTGGGCTATTGTTTGGACCTTTCTGAGGGAAAAAATTGGACTGAACATCATAGGTAAAAGTGCGATCCATGAAAAAGAGAGATACAACCGCGGGATAACAATTACGATACAATCGAGACATTTTAATTCTTAATGAGCAAAAGTAAGAATCTGTTAACACAGACAGACCAGTGGCACCATACAACCACCGATCAGTATCTTTCTACCAATCGGTGGACACTTGAATTCCTGTTTACACAAGCAGACCAAAGGAAACAATGCTCTCAGAGCAGATTATACAGGCTCAGGGCTGCCATTATTCTCAGCAGTGCGAGTCCTGTTTACACAGTACGATTGACAGCCGAGAAAGAGGATCTTTTATGCTACATGAAATAGTTTCACCAATGAACCAGAATTGTGTATGTGATTGGCAGCCTGTTTACACTGCAAAATAATTGTGAAACAAGTGTTTGTTTTCAATTAATTCACGATTATCTTGCAGTGTAAATGCCCCTTAAATTGTCAAAAGGACCCACAAGGAATATTACAGTCCTTCTATCACATACTATAATAAAAGTACCGGTATTTGCTAGATTCTACCATCATATCATGCTGATAACTTCACATTAGGATATGCTCCACATTGACCCGAGTGTCTTGCTAAGAGGCTGTAAACACACATTTCATAGTCAGGGAAAGAAAAGAAACTGATTTACTAAAGGTTCCGGGGTCCTGGCCTATCTTTTCTTCTCAATGAATGAATGTCTCTGTGTGTAAAACAATGACACTGACTTTGAACTGGGAAGCCTGACCTAGCCCTAAGTGGTAACCAACAAGTGTTCACTGAGGATCCCACTGAGAAAATGGTAATACGAACATTCTGCTCATTCAGGTGTAATCCTGAAAGAAACACACTGGGATCCAGCCCGCAACACTGGATAACTGGAAAGCATACTTAGTTTACAAAGTGACTAACAGCAGGGCTGGAAAAACCTATAGAAAGTGCCCACGGACACCGATGTGCTCCGACTGGTGTTAAATATTAAAAATGGTTTTATACTTATATGGAAACAAGTATTCCAGCTAACCAGACTTGCAGTTAAATCCTCATACAGGTGCACAGGCACATGAGCGGTAAAAGGATATTCGGCCCTGAAATCTTCAAGTTTATTTCAGGAACATAAATGTAGGCAGGATAGCTCAGTCAGTAAAATCAACGAGTTTCGACTAGAGGATCTTAATCATGATCAACATTGACAGCAATTATGGAGTGCCAGATATCTTTTTACCGTACGTGTAAATCGACATTGTGAGTCTTAGGCCAGGGCCACACGGGGATTAATGCGATTTTTTTTTATCAGAGAGCTGTGCAAGAGCAGTGCTACTGTAATGCGAGTTGTACTGCGATTGTTCTTCGAGTGCAATGCAAGTGTACGTTTTTTTTTCCCACATGTATTCTGTATGCAAGGTGTTTTTTTCTCACGAAACAGTGCTAATGGGTAGTCCAACCCTATGGTCTACCCCTCCCAACACCCCCTCCACAAGGAATCCTTCCAGAGCTCATGCAGAACTGACCAGTCTTTCTGTGTTGTCCTTTTGCCAGAATGAGCTACAAATTGCAGTTCAACCAGACAGAGCGTGTCCTCCATTTCCTGGAACAAAATCCTGCCCCCATAAAAATTCTTGCCCCCATGTATGATGCAACTTCCTGTGAGTGGAGAGATAAATCGCACTATATAACGTTAGTGCGATTTTTTTTCCTCGCACCCATAGCCTTTCATTGGTTAGTGTCTTTAGAGTGCCGAGTACACTCGCAGCATGCTGCGACTGTTTCCTTGGTCCGATTAGGGCTGAGAAAATAATCACTCATTGATGCTGCCCCATAGAGTAACATTGGTCCGAGTGGAATGCATTTTCTTATCGCATTCCACTCGCTCCGATTTTCTCGCCGTGTGTCATAGGCCTTAATTATGGGTTTGCTTACTTTTGTTCCCACTGATTTAACCTCCAACAAACTCCATGATAATTCACAGTATGCTACTATAAAACGTATCTTTACTAATGAACAACTATAGTAAAAGAAGAATTAAGTGGACTCCTGAAGTTCTCAAATTGCCAACAGAATTTATTTTTTTTTATCCATTTAGTATAACCTAGATTAGTATCACATTAGTTTTCTTTAAAAAATAGGATGTTTGGAAAAGTATAAAAATAAACCTCACTGAAAAAAAACCATGCATGGAGCATATTTTCACTACCGCCCCTTCATCACCGCACACTCAACGGAACTACCGCCCCCATCATCACCGCACACACACCGGCACTACCGCCCCCATCATCACCGCACACACACCGGCACTACATCCCCTATTACCACCGCACACACCCCGACACTACATCCCCCATCATCACCGCACATATGCAGGCACTACCGCCCCATCATCACCGCACACACGTAGGCACTACCGCCCCATCATCACCGCACCAACACCGGCACTACAGCCCTACCATCACCACACACACACAGGCAATACCACCCCCATCATCACTGCACACATGCAGGCACTACCTGAGTGATGTCTCCGTTGACAGCACGACTCACTTCAGTTTCTGTGTGGAGCTGACAGAGAGCGGCAGTGTTCTACTGCCGCTCCTATCTGCTTCCGACGTAGCAGAGCTGAAAGCGTCGTGGGACCTCGTGTGAATTACGTCGGACCTGGAGGGATATTTGGGGGATTAATAAAGTGGTGAAAGAGGGTTTTTTTTGTCTTTTATTTCAAATAAAGGATTTTTCGTTATTTGTGTTTATTTTCTTTCACTACAGATTAATCATGGGGAGTGTCTCATAGATGCCTGCCATGATTAACCTATGACTTAGTGGCAGCTATGGGCTGCCATTAACTCCTTATTACCTTGATTGTCACCGCACCAGGGCAATTCGGGATCAGCCGGGGAGAAAGTCCCGGGACTTTCGCATCTAATGGATGTGGCAATTCCGGGCGGCTGCTGGCTGATAATATTAGGCTGGGGGGCTCCCCATAATGTGGGGCTCCCCATCCTGAGAAAGCCAGCCTACAGCTGTGTGGCTTTACTTTATCTGGTATCAAAATTGGGGGGGGGGGCCGCACGCCGTTTTATTTATTTATTGTATTGCAGGATATAGACCCACACACCGGCAGCTGTGATTGGTTGCAGTGAGGCAGCTGTCAGTCAGCGTGGGGTTTTTGTATATTTATAAGTCACAGAATTTTGTTCACTCAGCGTTGAGGCGGGTCTGACTGCAACCAATCATAGGCGCTGGTGGGCGGGGGAAGCAATCGATACGAGATGGAATAATGAGCGGCCGGCATTTTCAAAAGCAGGAGAAGCCACCAGAGCAGTGTGACAGCCGTGCAGCGAAGCACCGGTGATCGGTGAGTATAAAAGAGGGGTTGAGAGGGAGAGACCGACAGAGAGACCGACCGACAGAGAGACCAACCGACAGAGAGAGAGAGAGACTGACCAACAGGGAGAGAGAGAGAGAGAGAGAGAGACACTGACCGACAGGGAGAGAGAGAGAGAGAGAGAGACTGACCGACATGGAGAGAGAGAGAGAGAGAGAGAGAGAGAGACTGACCGACAGGGAGAGAGAGAGAGAGAGAGAGAGAGAGACTGACCGACCGACAGGGAGAGAGAGAGAGAGAGAGAGAGAGACTGACCGACCGACAGGGAGAGAGAGAGAGAGACTGACCGAGAGAGAGAGAGAGAGAGAGAGAGAGAGAGAGAGAGAAAGAGAAAGAGAAAGAGAAAGAGAAAGAGAAAGAGAAAGAGAAAGAGAGAGAGACCAGGAGTGCTCAGTAGAACGTGATGGAATCCTGCCCTGGAATCCGTCGCCAAACGCATCGTGACGGAATCCAGCACCATATCCCAACAGAATCCTGCCGGGTGTGTTTTTTTTACACAAACAAAAAAATGTTACATTGCGCGTTCCTTCTGCCCGATGGTCACTGATGGTCACTGACAAAACGACTGATGCGCCGCGAGGCAGATGCAATGCAAGAGCATCCGTTGCAATCCGCCCTTAATATAAGCCTATGAGGAATAAACGGATTCCTGCAACGGTTACCATAATTCCTCAAGGCGGCGGATTGAAACGGATGCCGCATAATGCAAGTGTGAAAGTACCCTTACCCAGGTGAGGTAGCAATCGAGGTAACAAGGGGTTAATGGTAGCCCATAGCTGCCACTAGGCCCTAGGTTAGTGATGGCAGGCGTCTGACACACCCCATATCACTAATCTGTAACTGAAAGTAAATAACCACAAACAGCCAAAAAATCCTTTATTTGAAATAAAATAAAAAGCCACCCTCTTTCACCACTTTATTAACCCCAAACACCCCTGTAGGTCCGAAGTAATCCACACGAGGTCCCACGGCGATTCAGCTCTGCTACATCCCTGACCTGTCACAGCGAGCGGCCATACAGCATGACTGCCAGCTGTGAGTATAGACAGAGCTGCAGTGATCAGAATGAACTAGAGTGAACATCTGAGGTCACAGCTATGGGTCCCGCAGTACGGAGTGTGTCGCAGCAGTGACATCACGGGTTCACTGCTGTGAGGGTCAAAAAAGACTGACTGCACTCCTCGACCACTGACTGCACTCCTCGACCTGACGTGTGAACAGGTGCATAACTGAACATGACATAAAATACAAAAAAACAGTTTGCACTCTGATAATGCTAAAGTATGGAAACCATGAATATGTGAACATGGACCTGCATTACTGCTAAGGAAAATCTGAGAAAAATGAGATATTTAGCATATATAAATGGCCATTTAGTAGTTTCCATACTTTAGCATTATCAGAGTGCAAACTGTTTTTTTTGTATTTTATGTCATGTTCAGTTATGCACCTGTTCACACGTCAGGTCGAGGAGTGCAGTCAGTCTTTTTTGTCTATATGAAGAGGGTCATACCTTCTGACCGTGCACCCTTCCCCCAGTTGCCACAGGTAATCTTATCCTATATAGCAGGTTCCTACTTGCCCATACACAGGAGGTTTTTAACCTAGAGAGAGGCTTCAGCATAGCGTCAGGGACCCAGTTACGAGATATGCCGTGAAGGGGCAACTGGGCAGATATACAAATGGCCATTTATATATGCTAAATATCTCATTTTTCTCAGATTTTCCTTAGCAGTAATGCAGGTCCATGTTCACATATTCATGGTTTCCATACTTTAGCATTATCAGAGTGCAAACTGGTTTTTTTTTTTTGTATTTGCTGTGAGGGTCAGGCCGCTACTGAAGTGTACTGTACTATACGACGTAGACATGCTGATGGGCAGCTGTGATTGACTGCAGTCAGACAGCTGTCACTCAGAACGGGGGCACATCTGACTACAACCAATCACAGACGGGGGAGCAGTGAATATGTATGAGGCTAATGAGCGGGTATGGAAGAAGATGAGAGGTGGGGGAGCAGTATGACAGTCGGTGACCAGTGCGTAAGTAGTGCTTGGAGAGAGAAAGACCGATATGCCAAAATCACTCCAGCATTGATTTTGTCATTCTGGAACTAAGTTGGTGAGCTGCGTCTTTGTTGACAAAACTGCAGGTAAAACATATGCAAAACGCACCAATGATGCCCTCATTGATTTCAATGGGTGACAAATGTTGACAAAAACGCAAGAAAGACTGAACATGCTGCTTCTTTTTTGTCACAAACTTTTGTTAAAAAAGCGCTGACAAACTGCAATGTGCGAATAAGAATCTGACTTCTCATAGACTTTGCTGCGAAGTCAAATGTCAAAGTTCTCACAACAAAACTGCACCAAAAAACGCGACAAAAAACGCAGCGTGCGTATATGCAGCCTAAAATGGAATATATAATGTCCCCAGAGCCTGTCGGGTGCTACTACACTTCACAAAGGCAAAAAGGAGGTTCATGAAAACCGTCACATGGGAATTGAAAAAGGGATAAAAAAATAAAAAATACTGATGATGTGAGCAAGGCGTAATACTGCTGAGTGTACAGATACTGCGTGATGGAAAAAAGGTTTATACGTTTCAGAAATTAGCGTCTGATATGTTTAGAATGTGACACCGAAGTAAACAGACTTGTTCTTCCAAATCCTAGTAGAACGAAACCACTTTAAGTAATGCAAATCAAGTATTCCACATTACATAACACATTTTTCCACATATACTAATAATCACACCCATCCTCCTTCCCAAGAATCAACAAATTCATGACACAGAAGGGGGGAATTCAGAAGGTGCCCAAAGTTCAGGAATGCAAAGAATGTTATTGGGAAGCTCAGTACCATCCCCACCCTGTGGAAAATGGGTATTGTCTAAAGATGCCACTTTAGTTATGTAGCACAGACACAGCAATCAGAAGGGGAAAATCTATTCACATTGCTGACAGGTTTCGGATTTAATTAGGAGTTTAGCTAATGACAGCTTTTCATGTGCAGCGCTGCACCAGAGACTGTTTACTATCCCACAAACTGTACCCGGGAAGAAGCTAATGAGCTACTAATATAATACAGTGAGGGGGACGGGGATGTCACTGAAAATACAAAACGGAAACAAACACATATATATATTATATATACATACATACACACTATAATATATATATATATATATATATATATATTTATTATACATACACACACATACATACATACATACATACACACACACATACATATATACATACATACACTCACACATATATATATATATATATATGTGTGTGAGTGTATGTATGTATATATGTGTATGTATATATGTATGTGTGTGTGTGTATGTATGTATGTGTGAGTATGTATATTATATATATATATATATATATATATATATATATATATATATATATATATATATATATATATATTATAGTGTGTATGTATATATATATATATATATATATATATATATATATATGTGTGTGTGTTTGTTTCCGTTTTGTATTTTCAGTGACAGATAGAGATATAGATATCTATATATGTATATATCTCTATATCTATATCTCTATATCTATATATATTATATACATGCACATACAATTTGGGTTTTTGCAACAGCTATTTCAGTTTCATATATCTAATAACTGATGGACTCAGTAATATTTCTGGATTGAAATGAGGTTTCTTGTACTAACAGAAAATGTGCAATCCGCATTTAAACAAAATTTGACCGGTGCAAAAGTATGGGCACCCATATCAATTTCATGATTTGAACACTCCTAACTACTCTTTACTGACTTACTAAAGCACTAAATTGGTTTTGTAACCTTATTGAGCTTTGAACTTCATAGGAAGGTGTATTGAAATCATGAGAAAAAGGTATTTAAGGTGGCTACTTGCAAGTTGTTCTCCTATTTGAATCTCCTATGAAGAGTGGCATCATGGGCTCCTCAAAACCACTCTCAAATGATCTGAAAACAAAGATTATTCAACATAGTTGTTCAGGGGAAGGATACAAAAAGTTGTCTCAGAGATTTAAACTGTCAGTTTCCACTGTGAGGAACATAGTAAGGAAATGGAAGAACACAGGTACAGATCTTGTTAAGCCCAGAAGCGGCAGGCCAAGAAAAATATCAGAAAGGCAGAGAAGAAGAATGGTTAGAACAGTCAAGGACAATCCACAGACCACCTCCAAAGACCTGCAGCATCATCTTGCTGCAGATGGTGTCAATGTGCATCGGTCAACAATACAGCGCACGTTGCACAAGGAGAAGCTGTATGGGACAGTGATGCGAAAAAAGCCGTTTCTGCAAGCACGCCGCAAACAGAGTCACCTGAGGTATGCAAAAGTACATTTGGACAAGCCAGTTACAGTTTGGAAGAAGGTCCTGTGGATTGATGAAACAAAGATTGAGTTGTTTGGTCACACAAAAAGGCGTTATGCATGGAGGCAAAAAAACCACGGCATTCCAACAAAAGCACTTGCTACCCACAGTAAAATTTGGTGGAGGTTCAATCATGCTTTGGGGCTGTGTGGCCAATGCCGGCACCGGGAATCTTGTTAAAGTTGAGGGTCGCATGGATTCAACGCAGTATCAGCAGATTCTTGACAATAATGTGCAAGAATCAGCGACGAAGTTGAGGTTACGCAGGGGATGGATATTTCAGCAAGACAATGATCCAAAACACCGCTCCAAATCTACTCAGGCATTCATGCAGAGGAACAATTACAATGTTCTGGAATGGCCATCCCAGTCCCGAGACCTGAATATCATTGAAAATCTGTAGGATGATTTGAAGCGGGCTGTCCATGCTCGGCGACCATCAAACTTAACTGAACTGGAATTGTTTTGTAAACAGGAATGGACTAGTGGATGCAGGAGAGCAGACAGCAGCTGCCAAACTACAAAGCTCAGCATCCTCAATCTAGGACTGTATGCAGGATTTTTTGCCCCCCCTCGCACCAAAAAATGACGTGGGCTTCACCATGTTTTTGTATGCTAGCCAGGTACAGCAGGCAGCTATGGACTGCCCCTAACCCCCAGCTGCCTATTTGTACCCGTCTGGGAACTAAAAAATATAGGGAAGCCCTTTTTTTATTATTTCATGAATTTTATGAAATAATTAAAAAAAAAAAAATGGACATGGGCTTCACCCCAATTTTTGAGTCTAGCCAGGTACAACTAGGCAGCTGGGGATTGGAATCCGCAGTGCAGAGTGCCCAAGCTTTCTGGGCACCCCCGCTGCGAATTGCAGTCCGCAGCCACCCCAGAAAATGGCGCTTTCATATAAGCGCCATCTTCTGGCGCTGTATCCAACTCTTCCAGCTGCCCTGATGCCGGGTGGCTCACTGGGTAATAATGGGGTTAGGGCTAGGTGTGCATTATCAGCTAGCCCTAAGCCCGAAATTCATGGTGTCACGCCAATATTAGACATGGCCACCATGAATTTCTTGTAAAAATTAAAAAAAAAAAACAAAAAAAAAAACAAACAGAAAAATATTTTTCTTAGAATTAAAACACAACACAATTAGTGACTCTATCTTTATTGAAATAAAGAACCCGCCTCCGCAGTAATCCTGGGTCAAGGGTCCCGCGCAGTCCAATCCGGATCCAATATCATCTGAGAAAAAAAAACCTACACACTTCAGTGCAGCGTCGGACTGGCTACCGGAGGAAACTCCAGTAATGCCAGGCCTGGATTCAGGACACACACACACACACACACACACACACACACACACACACACACACACCACACAGTGTGCACACACACACGCACCACACAGCGTGCGCGCACACACGCACCACACAGCGTGCGCGCACACACGCACCACACAGCGTGCGCGCACACATGCACCACACAGCGTGCGCGCACACACGCACTACACAGCGTGCGCGCACACACGCACTACACAGCGTGCGCACACACGCACTACACAGCGTGCGCACACACTCACTACACAGCGTGCGCACACACACACACCACACAGCGTGCGCACACACACACACACACCACACAGCGTGCGCACACACACACACACACCACACAGCGTGCGCACACACACACCACACAGCGTGCGCACACACACACCACACAGCGTGCACACACACACACCACACAGCGTGCACACACACACACCACACAGCGTACACACACACACACCACACAGCGTACACACACACACACCACACAGCGTACACACACACACACCACACAGCGTACACACACACACACACCACACAGCGTGCACACACACACACCACACAGCGTGCACACACACACACCACACAGCGTGCGCACACACACACCACACAGCGTGCGCACACACACACCACACAGTGTGCGCACACACACACCACACAGCGTGCGCACACACACACCACACAGCGTGCGCACACACACACCACACAGCGTGCGCACACACACACCACACAGCGTGCGCACACACACACCACACAGCGTGCGCACACACACACCACACAGCGTGCGCACACACACACCACACAGCGTGCGCACACACACACCACACAGCGTGCGCACACACACAGCACACAGCGTGCGCACACACACAGCGTGCGCACACACACAGCGTGCGCACACACACGCACACACACACACCACACAGCGTGCGCGCACACACACCACACAGTGTGCGCGCGCACACACACCACACACACACACCACAGTGTGCGCGCACACACACACACACACACCACACAGTGTGCACGCACACACACCACACACCGTGCGCACACACACCACACAGCGTGCGCACACACACACACACACACACCCACACACACAGCGCGTGCACTGCACATACACACACTGCACACACACTGCACAGAATCACACACGTAGGACACACACACACTGCGCACACACACACATAGCACAGACACACAGCTGTGAGTGCTTTCCTGCGGTGACCTGGCATTTAGAAGGGGAGTCCAGGTCAACGCAGGGGCGCACACACAGCATTCTGAACTCACCTCACCTGAGCCCCGATGTCCTAGGCGGATGCTGTGCTGGTGGCTGCAGCTAATCGCGTCCTCCTGTCAGTTGATCTCCAGTCCTGTTGTAACCGCGCGCGCTCCCGCGGTCACAACGGGATCTGAAGAAGCGAGGGCGCATGCGCCGCCCTCTCGTGCACACGGCTGCACGGTACTGCAGGCTTCAGAAACATGGCGCCGGAGATAAGCGCTATGCGCAGTCGCCAACTCCGACGTCTTGTGACTGAAGAGGGAAATTTAAATACAACTAGAGAGAGGGAGGAACAGGCAGCGGGGGGGAGGGGCATAACATTAGGAGAGTGGTGCACACGTCAATCAAAAAGTGCACGAATTTTCAAACTTTATAAAGTTGGATTTCGCTGCCCAAACACCCGAGCTGCACCCTGATGGTATGTACAGCCTGTACCTGATAGTGCCAATACTGCACTGGCTACACCTTATACACGAAAATCCTGATGTTTGGTTCCCTTTAAATTATTGTTTTTTATAAATTTAAATTGTCGGACTATATGTGTGTGTAAAGTGACACATCTTGACCTTAATTTAATGACACAAACGTATGCGTTTATTTTGTCAAAAATGCATGCGTTTTGCATCAAAAAAGCATGTAAAATGCTATGATTTTGATTTTGTATGCGCTTTGAAAGCTCACATTGACTCTGTTAGCAAAACGCTGCCAAAATGGCAAAAACAATTGACATGTTCCTTCTTTAAACGCAGAGATTTTGACTAATTTTCTGCAACTAAAACGCTGCGTTTTTAACAGCATTGTGCGCACAAGAAAGCCCTATTTCCCATAGACTTTGCCTGAAAATCAAAACGCATGCATTTTTGCATTAAAACGCTGCAGTTGAAAACGCTGCGAAAACACATGAAAAAAACGCAACATGCGCACATGGCCTAAATATTACATAATACATTTGGAGGGACTTATATACACAGAATACAAACATTTAGTCCTTCTTCCAACAGTTACCTGTTAGATGTGTAGCACAATATTTTAAAAAAAGGAAAAATAAATTAATTCAGTGAAGAAAAAAAAAAAAAAAAAAAAAATCAGAGCAGAGTTTGGCTGGGAATGGAATCATTGGACAAGCACGAATGTAATTGGGCAGACTTGGCACTGTGCCCAGTGGAATGGGACCAGCACCAAATACTTGTGTCTGTTTACCAAACAGTGCAGCAGAGT